>NC_081186.1:115210135-115491458 GCF_029867415.1 Vicia villosa | reverse complement strand
AGAGTCAGCTAGAAGATTATCAGATATATGAGAGTAACATTCCTATATTCTGTGATAATACTTCTGCTATATGTTTATCTAAGAATCCTATTCTTCATTCAAAAGCTAAACATATTGAGATTAAACATCATTTCATAAGGGACTATGTTCAGAAGGGTGTTCTATCTTTAAACTTTGTGGATACAGACCATCAATGGGCTGATATCTTTACAAAACCCCTGGCTGAAGATAGGTTTAAGTTCATTCTGAAGAACATCAGTATGGATTTAAGCCCAGAATGAGAAGATGAGAAGTTCTTATGTATGAGTATCTTCTGAAATGAAAGTGGATTATTTTTTAATCAGAAGTTCTGATTGAAATCTTTTAGAAATTATGATTCGGTTATTACTAACGTTTCATTGTCTAAGTTGATTCAGAACCTCTTTTAAAGCAAAACAGCTGTAACGTTTTATCTCGGGATGGTAAACCTGTCGTTACTGTTCATGGATAAGCGCGCGTGCAGTTGAAGGGACGCCGACCATAGGTAACTGTGCTAGTCACCTCATTTGTCTTTATTATCTCTCCTCATGTCACGTAACATTAAATGCTATCCATCATTTGTTTCATTTTTTTTAAATACTCTTCAAACGCTTCTCCTTCTCTCTTATATTTTCTCTATTACACTCTGTCTCTGTTTTCTTTCTCTATCTCTTTGCATTCATATCAAACCCTAGTTGTTCATTATCTGCTAATCCATCATGAACTCTTCATCAAGCTCAGGAAACCATGAAAATAATCAAAACAAAAAGAGAAAAGCTGTTGAAACATCTTCTTCCAAACCCAAAAAGATAAAGATCACCTATGACCCTCTCAAGGTGAATCCATTCGAAGCAAAGTTGTCTGGAAACTATTCTAGACGTGTGTTTCAACCCCCTGGTGAAAGCCCTCCATCATCTCCATCTTCTTCCTCATCTTTTTACCTTCAAGACTCAACTTCCTCTTCATCTAACCTTTCCTCTCCCTCAACCCATTCCAAAGAAATCTCTTCATCTTCACCTACTGAGAATGTTGTTTCTGATAGAGATTGTGGAAAATCTGCATCAAGTCTCCCTGACCCCTCGCCTGGAAGCCCAAGAAGCAGTCAATGATGCTTTTCACTCCTTCATGGCAAGGGAAACTGCAAATTATGACAGGGTTCAAGACATACTGGCGCAGATTTTGTCTTAGCTAGGGTCTTAGTCTTTTGTCTTAGTAGTTTTTCTTTCCTTGTTGCATCTGCTTGTTAAACATCTTCTCATGTAATATCTTTTGATTATCAATGAAAAGTTTCTTTGTGATTTTATTTGTCGTTTTATACATCTGAATCTTTTGAAATATTCTTTTTGATGTTATGACAAAAAGGGGGAGAAGATAAATGATAAATGATTTGATTAATCTATCAGTTGCTGGGTAAAGCTCCCACACATTTACTAACAAGAACTGCAAGTTCTATATGGTTTAAGTGTTTTGCAGGTATAAAGAAGTGAAGAAAATCTTCAAAGCAAACACAAGAAGCAAAACCATAAGAAGCGTTATTCTGTAAAAAGAATAAGCTCATGGAAACTAAAGCAAGCTGAGTGCTGTCAAGCTTCAGAAATCAGAAGCAAGAAAGAAGAATGAATCAGAAGCACTGATAATAGAATTTGATCCATATTTGTCTATTTGCTCTGACAAAATTCTATTTGCTCTGATACATTATTTTAGCCTATATGGCTCTGATACATATCATGTGTTCTAATATACATTTTATGTTCTGACTCGTTCATGCTGACTTTTGTCGTTTAGTTTTTGTTCTGTAACATTTCAGGATGTAACTGAAGGATAGAAAAACACTTAGAAAGGGGGGGGTTTGAATAAGTGTAGCTTTAAAAACTTGACAGATAAAAATAAAATGCACAGTTATTTTTATCCTGGTTCGTTGTTAACTAAACTACTCCAGTCCACCCCCGCAGAGATGATTTACCTCAACTGAGGATTTAATCCACTAATCGCACGGATTACAATGGTTTTCCACTTAGTCAGCAACTAAGTCTTCCAGAGTCTTCTGATCACACACTGATCACTCCAGGAACAACTGCTTAGATACCCTCTAAGACTTTTCTAGAGTCTACTGATCCACACGATCACTCTAGTTACAACTGCTTAGTTCACTCCTAAGACTTTCCTAGAGTATTCTGATCCACACGATCACTCTAGTTCCTTACAACTTAATGTAATTCTAAGAGTATTACAAATGCTTCTAAAAAGCGTTAATCACAACTGTGATATTTCTCTTAACGTTTAAGCTTAATCTCACTAATATATTACAACAGCAATGTAGTGAGCTTTGATGAAGATGAAGATTCTGAGCTTTGGATTTGAACAGCGTTTGAGCAAGTTAATTTGAGTTGTTTTGGTGCGGAATCATTAACCTTGCTTCTCATCAGAACTTCATATTTATAGGCGTTGGAGAAGATGACCGTTGAATGCATTTAATGCTTTGCGTGTTCCGTACAGCATCGCATTTAATGTTATACGCTTTTGTCAACTACCTCGAGCCTTGTTCACGCTGTGTCTACTGACGTAGCCTAGAATAGCTTTTAACGTTCCTTTTGTCAGTCAGCGTAGCTTGCCACTTGTACTTCCTTCTGATCTGATGTTTGTGAATACAACGTTTGAATATCATCAGAGTCAAACAGCTTGGAGCATAGCATCTTCTGATCTTCTGACCTTGAAGTGCTTCTGAGCGTGATAACATCAGAACTTCAGTGCTTCTGTTCTCTTGTTCTTCTGATGCTTCCATAGACCCATGTTCTGATTCTGCTTCGACCATCTTCTGATGTCTTGCCAGACCATGTTCTGATGTTGCATGCTGAACCCTTGAGACAAAGCTTCTGAGCGCTGAATTATGCGTACTCTTTATATATTCCCTGAAAAGGAAATTGCATTGGATTAGAGTACCATATTATCTTAAGCAAAATTCATATTATTGTTATCATCAAAACTAAGATAATTGATCAGAACAAATCTTGTTCTAACAATCTCCCCCTTTTTGATGATGACAAAAACATATATAAATGATATGAATTTGCGATCAGAAAGAACGGACGGCAAAAGACAAATTACACAGCTATAGCATAAGCATATGAATATGTCTCCCCCTGAGATTAACAATCTCCCCCTGAGATAAATAATCTCCCCCTGAAATAAATACTCGAAGAACTTTAATAAAAGACTTCCCTGATTATTTCGGTAGAGACGATCATATAAGCTTCTTGTCTTCAGAGAATTCCTAGCTTCTGACTTCTGCTTCCATTGGACAGCTTCAGAACTAGAATTTCCTTAGATCCCTAGAACACTCATAGCTTCTGATTCCTGCTTCCATCTAGGACAGCTTCAGAACTTGAATTTCTTTGATCTTCTGAACATTCACAGCTTCTGACTTCTGCTTCCATCTAGGACAGCTTCAGAACTTGAATTTCTTTGATCTTCTGAACATTCACAGCTTCTGATTTCTGCTTCCATTTAGGACAGCTTCAGAACTTGAGTTTTCTGGATCTTTAGAACATTCGCAGCTTCTGATTTCTGCTTCCCTCGGATAGCTTCAGAGCTTTGAATTTCTACCAACATCACTTCATGCTAGATTTGTATCAGAACATTGTTGAATGTACCAAAGCATCATCTGAGCATCTCTACATCCTGAAATGTTACAGAACAAAAACTAAACGACAAAAGTCAGCATGAACGAGTCAGAACATAAAATGTATATTCGAACACATTATATGTATCAGAGGCATATAGGCTAAAGTAATGTATCAGAGTAAATAGAATTTTGTCAGATCAAATAGACAAATATGGATCAAATTCTATTATCAGTGCTTCTGATTCATTCTTCTTTCTTGCTTCTGATTTCTGAAGCTTGATAGCACTCGGCTTGCTTCAGTTTCCATGGTTTTGCTTCTTGTGTTTGCTTTGAAGATTCTCTTCACTTCTTTATACCTGCAAAACACTTAAACCATATAGAACTTGCAGTTCTTGTTAGTAAATGTGTGGGAGCTTTACCCAGCAACTGATAGATTTAATAAAATCATTTATCATTTATCTTCTCCCCCTTTTTGTCATAACATCAAAAAGAATATATCAAAAGATTCAGATGAATAAAACGACAAATAAAATAACTGGAATGTAAACAAGGAAACTTTTTATTGATAATCAAAAGATATTACATGAAGATGTTTAACAAGCAGATGCAACAAGGAAAAGAAAACTACAAAGACCAAAGCCTAAGACCCTAGCTAAGACAAAGTCTGTGCCAGCATGCCATGAAGGAGTGAAACGCCTCATTGACTGCTTCTTGGACTTCCAGGCGAGGGGTCAGGGAGACTTGGTTCTGACGCAGATCTTCCACGATCTTTATCAGAGACAACATTCTCAGCAGGTGAAGATGAAGAGATTTCTTCGGAATGGGTTAAGGGAGAGGAAAGGTTAGATGAAGAGGAAGTTGAGTCTAGAAGGAAACAGGATGAGGAAGAAGATGGAGATGATGGAGGGCTTTCACCAGGGGGATGAAACACACGTCTAGAATAGTTTCCAGAAAGCATAGCCTCGAATGGATTCACCTTGAGAGGGTCATAGGTGATCTTTATCTTTTTGGGTTTGGAGGGAGATGTTTCAACAGCTTTCCTCTTGTTGTTTTGATCTTTACCATGGTTTCCTGGGCTCGATGAGGAGTTCATGATGGATTTGCAGATAATGAACGGGTAGGGTTTGATATGAATGCAAAAAGATAGAGTGAATAGAGAAGATATGAGAGGGAAGGAAAAAAGTTTGAAGAATATAAAGAAAAACTGAAAGAGAGTAAATGATGAAAAGCATTTAATGTTACGTGACGTGAGGAGAGATAATAATGACAAAAGACGTGACTAGCACAGTTACCTATGGTCGGCGTCCCTTCAACTGCACGCGCGCTTATCTATGAATAGTAACGACAGGTTTACCATCCCGAGATAAAACGTTACAGCTGTTTTGCTTTAAAAGAGGTTCTGAATCAACTTAGACAATGAAACGTTAGTAATAACCGAATCATAATTTCTAAAAGATTTCAATCAGAACTTCTGATTAAAAAAGAAATCCACATTCATTTCAGAAGATACTCATACATGAGAACTTCTCATCTTCTCATTCTGGGCATAAATCCATACTGATGTTCTTCAGAATGAACTTAAACCTATCTTCAGCCAGGGGTTTTGTAAAGATATCAGCCCATTGATGGTCTGTATCAACAAAGTTTAAAGATATAACACCCTTCTGAACATAGTCCCTTATGAAATGATGTTTAATCTCAATATGTTTAGCTTTTGAATGAAGAATAGGATTCTTAGATAAACATATAGCAGAAGTATTATCACAGAATATAGGAATGTTACTCTCAAATATCTGATAATCTTCTAGCCGACTCTTCATCCAGAGCATCTGTGTACTACAACCAGCAGCAGCGACATATTCTGCTTCTGTTGTTGATAGAGCAATAGTTGCTTGCTTCTTGCTGTACCAGGAGATCAAATGACTTCCAAGAAATTGGCAACTTCCTGAAGTACTTTTTCTTTCAATTCTGTCTCCAGCATAATCAGCATCGCAGAATCCTACTAAGTTGTATTCTTTAGATTTTCTGTAAACTAAGCCAACATTAGTAGTACCTTTCAGATACCTTAGAATTCTCTTAACAGCAGTTAAATGAGATTCTCTAGGATCTGATTGGAATCTAGCACACAAACAAACACTGAACAGAATGTCAGGTCTAGAAGCAGTCAGATATAGAAGAGATCCAATCATACCTCTGTATAACTTCTGATCCACCTTCTTACTTACCTCATCCTTACCTAGGATGCATGTTGGATGCATAGGAGTTTTGGCTTCTTTGCAGTCTAGAAGATTAAACTTCTTCAGAAGTTCCTTCACATACTTGGTTTGGTGAACATACGTTCCTTCTGATGTTTGATTTATTTGTATTCCAAGGAAATACTTGAGTTCTCCCATCATACTCATTTCAAACTCAGCCTGCATAGACTCAACAAACTCCTTTCCAAGTGTAGCATTAGATGTTCCAAAAATAATATCATCTACATATATTTGACAAATTAAAATATCCCTTTTAAAGGTTTTACAAAAGAGAGTAGTGTCCACTTTTCCTCTAGTGAAACCATTATCCAGAAGGAAAGAACTTAAGCGTTCATACCAAGCTCTGGGAGCTTGTTTCAATCCATACAATGATTTCTTTAGTTTAAAAACATGATTAGGAGACATATAGTCTTCAAAACCAGGAGGTTGATGGACATAAACTTCTTCATCTATATAACCATTTAAGAAGGCACTCTTAACATCCATTTGATAGAGAGTGATGTTATGTTGAGTGGCAAATGAAATTAATAGACGAATAGATTCTAACCTGGCCACTGGTGCAAAGGTTTCTGTATAGTCAATCCCTTCTTGCTGACTATAACCCTGAGCCACCAGTCTGGCTTTGTTTCTTACCACTTCACCTTTCTCACTGAGCTTGTTTCTGAAGACCCATTTTGTACCTATTATATTGAATCCATCTGGTCTAGGAACAAGATCCCAAACATCATTCCTTGTATACTGATTCAATTCTTCTTGCATAGCAATTATCCAGTCTGGATCTTCTAGAGCATGATCAACAGAAGTTGGCTCGATCAAAGATACAAGACCTAATTGACAATCTGCATTGTTCTTAAGGAATGCTCTTGTTCTGATTGGATCATCCTTCTTTCCAAGAATGACATCTTCTGAATGACCAGAGATGAGTCTGGATGATCTTCTGACAGATGGTTCTTCAGATATGCTTAGATTCTCCAGAGAAGCTGATACTTGATCTTCCGATTCTTTGCTTCTGAGAAGCTTTGCTTCTGATGCGTTGCTTCTTGGCTCAACAACTTCTGATATATCAATATCACAATCTGCAAAATTATCAAACTGCTTTGGTTTTTCAGAACCAAGCTTATCATCAAACCTGATATTGATTGATTCTTCTACAATCAACGTTTCAGTATTGTATACTCTGTAGCCTTTTGAGCGTTCAGAATATCCAAGAAGGAAACATTTTTGTGCTTTGGAATCAAACTTACCAAGATGATCTTTAGTGTTCAGAATAAAGCATACACATCCAAAAGGATGGAAATATGAAATGTTGGGCTTTCTATTCTTCCACAATTCATAGGGAGTCTTATTTAGAATAGGTCTGATAGAGATTCTATTCTGAATATAGCATGCAGTGTTTATTGCTTCTGCCCAGAAATGCTTAGCCATATTGGTTTCATTGATCATGGTTCTGGCCATTTCTTGTAGAGTCCTATTCTTTCGTTCTACAACTCCATTTTGCTGTGGAGTTCTAGGACAAGAGAAATCATGGGCAATACCATTTTCTTTGAAGAATTCTTCAAAGGATCTGTTCTCAAATTCACCACCATGATCACTTCTGACCTTTATGATTTTACACTCTTTTTCAGATTGAATCTGAATGCAGAAATCAAAGAACACTGAATGAGTCTCATCCTTGTGTTTCAAGAATTTTACCCATGTCCAGCGGCTATAATCATCTACGATGACTAATCCATATTTCTTCCCTCTGACAGATGCTGTTTTGACTGGGCCAAACAGATCAATGTGCAAGAGTTCTAATGGCCTTGAGGTAGAAACAACATTCTTGGACTTGAATGCAGGTTTGGAGAACTTGCCCTTCTGACATGCTTCACAAAGAGCATCTGATTTGAATTTCAGATTAGGGAGTCCTCTGACAAGATTCAGTTTGTTAATCTGAGAAATCTTTCTCAAACTAGCATGACCTAATCTTCTGTGCCAGACCCACTGCTCTTCAGAAACAGACATAAGACAAGTCACCTTCTGACTCATAAGATCTTGCAGATCTGTCTTATAAATGTTGTTCTTCCTCTTGCCTGTAAATAGGATTGAGCCATCCTTCTGATTTACAGCCTTGCAAGACTCTTGATTAAAGATTATATCATAACCATTGTCACTCAATTGACTGATAGATAAGAGGTTATGTGTTAATCCTTCTACAAGAAGTACATTAGAAATGGAAGGAGAGTTACCAGACTTTATGGTTCCAGAGCCAATTATCTTGCCCTTCTGATCTCCTCCAAACTTGACTTCTCCTCCAGACTTAAGCACCAGGTCTTGGAACATAGACCTTCTTCCTGTCATGTGTCGTGAGCATCCAGAGTCCAGGTACCATGACATGTTGTGCTTTGTCCTTTTTGCAGTCAAGGATATCTGCAATAGGAATAATCTTATCCTTAGGTACCCACATCTTTTTGGGTCCTTTCTTGTTAGATTTTCTCAAGTTCTGATTGAACTTGGGTTTAACATTGTAAGCAATAGGAGGAACAGCATGATAATTTTTAATGTGAGTTTCATGATATTTCCTAGGTTGTGTCACATGCTTTTTGGTGTGTGTTATGTGAAAACTTTGAGCATGTGAAGTGTGCCTAATATCATGAGAGTGGCCGTACTTGAACTGATCATACAATGGCTTGTATGTGAGTTTCATTTCATCAACAGGTTCAAGTTTGTATGGGGTTTCACCCTCAAAACCAATGCCAACTCTTTTGTTTCCAGACACAGCATATATCATAGAAGCTAGCTGACTTCTGCCAATACTTCTAGATAAGAACTTCCTGAAACTTAAATCATATTCTTTCAGAATATGGTTTAGACTAGGAGTGGATTTTTCTGAATCAGAAGGAGATCCAACTTTATTGGATAGTTTTAAAAGTTTTTCTTTTAATTCAGAATTCTCCAACTCAAGCTTCTTTGTTTCAAATTCAAATAGCTTTTTCAGCTTTTTGTATTTGAGACTGATTTGAGACTTGAGTTCCAGAAGTTCAGTTAGACCGGAAACTAACTCATCTCTAGTAAGTTCAGAAAATACCTCTTCAGAATCTGATTCTGATGTAGATTCTGATCCGTCATCTTCTGTCGCCATCAGCGCACAGTTGGCCTGCTCATCTTCAGAGTCTGAATCATCTTCTGACTCATCCCAGGTTGCCATAAGACCTTTCTTCTTATGAAACTTCTTCTTGGGATTTTCCTTCTGAAGATTTGGACATTCATTCTTGTAGTGTCCAGGCTCATTGCATTCATAGCACATGACCTTCTTCTTGTCAAATCTCCTGTCATCAGAAGATTCTCCACGTTCAAATTTCTTTGAACTTCTGAAGCCTCTGAACTTCCTTTGCTTGGTCTTCCAGAGTTGATTTAGCCTTCTGGAGATCAAAGACAGTTCATCTTCTTCTTCAGATTCTGATTCTTCAGGATCTTCTTCTCTAGCCTGAAAAGCGTTAGTGCATTTCTTGATATTGGATTTTAATGCAATAGACTTACCTTTCTTTTGAGGCTCATTTGCGTCCAGCTCTATTTCATGACTTCTCAAGGCACTGATAAGCTCTTCCAGAGAAACTTCATTCAGATTCTTTGCAATCTTGAATGCAGTCACCATAGGACCCCATCTTCTGGGTAAGCTTCTGATGATCTTCTTTACATGATCAGCCTTGGTGTATCCCTTGTCAAGAACTCTCAATCCAGCAGTAAGAGTTTGAAATCTTGAAAACATCTTTTCAATGTCTTCATCATCCTCCATCTTGAAGGCTTCATACTTCTGGATTAAAGCTAGAGCTTTAGTCTCCTTGACTTGAGCATTTCCTTCATGAGTCATTTTCAAGGACTCATATATGTCATAGGCCGTTTCCCTGTTAGATATCTTCTCATACTCAGCATGAGAGATAGCATTCAGCAAAACAGTTCTGCATTTATGATGATTCCTGAAAAGCTTTTTCTGATCATCATTCATTTCTTGCCTTGTCAGCTTTACGCCTCTGGCATTTACTGGATGTTTGTAACCATCCATCAGAAGATCCCATAGATCACCATCTAGACCAAGAAAGTAACTTTCCAGTTTATCTTTCCAGTATTCAAAGTTTTCACCATCAAATACCGGCGGTCTAGTATAACCATTGTTACCGTTGTATTGCTCAGCAGAGCCAGATGTAGATGCAGGTGTAGGTGTAGACTTTTCACTTTCATCAACCATCTTTTACTGAAGCGTTTTTCTCTTCCTGAATCTTTTCTAAACACGGTTAAGTGCTTGCACCTTAGAACCGGCGCTCTGATGCCAATTGAAGGATAGAAAAACACTTAGAAAGGGGGGGTTTGAATAAGTGTAGCTTTAAAAACTTGACAGATAAAAATAAAATGCACAGTTATTTTTATCCTGGTTCGTTGTTAACTAAACTACTCCAGTCCACCCCCGCAGAGATGATTTACCTCAACTGAGGATTTAATCCACTAATCGCACGGATTACAATGGTTTTCCACTTAGTCAGCAACTAAGTCTTCCAGAGTCTTCTGATCACACACTGATCACTCCAGGAACAACTGCTTAGATACCCTCTAAGACTTTTCTAGAGTCTACTGATCCACACGATCACTCTAGTTACAACTGCTTAGTTCACTCCTAAGACTTTCCTAGAGTATTCTGATCCACACGATCACTCTAGTTCCTTACAACTTAATGTAATTCTAAGAGTATTACAAATGCTTCTAAAAAGCGTTAATCACAACTGTGATATTTCTCTTAACGTTTAAGCTTAATCTCACTAATATATTACAACAGCAATGTAGTGAGCTTTGATGAAGATGAAGATTCTGAGCTTTGGATTTGAACAGCGTTTGAGCAAGTTAATTTGAGTTGTTTTGGTGCGGAATCGTTAACCTTGCTTCTCATCAGAACTTCATATTTATAGGCGTTGGAGAAGATGACCGTTGAATGCATTTAATGCTTTACGTGTTCCGTACAGCATCGCATTTAATGTTATACGCTTTTGTCAACTACCTCGAGCCTTGTTCACGCTGTGTCTACTGATGTAGCCTAGAATAGCTTTTAACGTTCCTTTTGTCAGTAAGCGTAGCTTGCCACTTGTACTTCCTTCTGATCTGATGTTTGTGAATACAACGTTTGAATATCATCAGAGTCAAACAGCTTGGAGCATAGCATCTTCTGATCTTCTGACCTTGAAGTGCTTCTGAGCGTGATACCATCAGAACTTCAGTGCTTCTGTTCTCTTGTTCTTCTGATGCTTCCATAGACCCATGTTCTGATTCTGCTTCGACCATCTTCTGATGTCTTGCCAGACCATGTTCTGATGTTGCATGCTGAACCCTTGAGACAAAGCTTCTGAGCGCTGAATTATGCGTACTCTTTATATATTCCCTGAAAAGGAAATTGCATTGGATTAGAGTACCATATTATCTTAAGCAAAATTCACATTATTGTTATCATCAAAACTAAGATAATTGATCAGAACAAATCTTGTTCTAACAGTAAGAGATGCTCTGATGATGCTCTGGTACATTCAACAATGTTCTGATACAAATCTAGCATGAAGTAATGTTGGTAGAAATTCAAAGCTCTGAAGCTATCCGAGGGAAGCAGAAATCAGAAGCTGTGAATGTTCTAAAGATCCAGAAAACTCAAGCTCTGAAGTTGTCCTAAATGGAAGCAGAAATCAGAAGCTGTGAATGTTCTGAAGATCAAAGAAATTCAAGTTCTGAAGCTGTCCTAGATGGAAGCAGGAATCAGAAGGTGTGAATGTTCTGATGATCAAAGAAATTCAAGTTCTGAAGCTGTCCTAAACGGAAGCAGGAATCAGAAGCTATGAGTGTTCTAGGGATCTAAAGAAATTCAAGTTCTGAAGTTGTCCAATGGAAGCAGAAGTCAGAAGCTATGAATTCTCTGAAGACAGAAGCTTATGTGATCGTCTCTACCGAAATAATCAGGGAAGTCTTTTATTAAAGTTCTTCGAGTATTTATTTCAGGGGGAGATTATTTATCTCAGGGGGAGATTGTTAATCTCAGGGGGAGACATATTCACATGCTTATGCTATAGCTGTGTAATTTGTCTTTTGCCGTCTGCTCTTTCTGATCGCAAATTCATATCATTTATATATGTTTTTGTCATCATCAAAAAGGGGGAGATTGTTAGAACAAGATTTGTTCTGATCAATTATCTTAGTTTTGATGATAACAATAATATGAATTTTGCTTAAGATAATATGGTACTCTAATCCAATGCAATTTCCTTTTCAGGAAATATATAAAGAGTATGCATAATTCAGCGCTCAGAAGCTTTGTCTCAAAGGGTTCAGCATGCAACATCAGAACATGGTCTGGCAAGACATCAGAAGATGGTCGAAGCAGAATCAGAACATGGGTCTATGGAAGCATCAGAAGAACATGAGATCAGAAGCACTGAAGTTCTGATGGTATCACGCTCAGAAGCACTTCAAGGTCAGAAGATCAGAAGATGCTTTGCACCAAGCTGTTTGACTCTGATGATATTCAAACGTTGTATTCACAAACATCAGATCAGAAGGAAGTACAAGTGGCAAGCTACGCTGACTGACAAAAGGAACGTTAGAGGCTATTAAAAGGCAACGTCAGTAGACACAGCATGAACAAGGCTCGAGGTAGTTGACAAAAGCGTATAACATTAAATGCGATGCTGTACGGAACACGCAAAGCATTAAATGCACTCAACGGTCATCTTCTCCAACGCCTATAAATATGAAGTTCTGATGAGAAGCAAGGTTAACGATTCTGAACAAAACAACTCATATTAACTTGCTGAAACTCTGTTCTATTCAAAGCTCAGAATCTTCATCTTCATCAAAGCTCACTACATTGCTGTTGTAATATATTAGTGAGATTAAGCTTAAACGTTAAGAGAAATATCACAGTTTGTGATTATAGCTTTTAAGAAGCAATTGTAATACTCTTAGAATTGATTACATTAAGTTGTAAGGAACTAGAGTGATCGTGTGGATCAGAATACTCTAGGAAGTCTTAGAGGTTATCTAAGCAGGTTGTAACTAGAGTGATCGTGTGGATCAGAATACTCTAGAAAGTCTTAGAGGGTATCTAAGCAGTTGTTCCTGGAGTGATCAGTGTGTGATCAGAAGACTCTGGAAGACTTAGTTGCTGACTAAGTGGAAAACCATTGTAATCCGTGCGATTAGTGGATTAAATCCTCAGTTGAGGTAAATCATCTCTGCGGGGGTGGACTGGAGTAGTTTAGTTAACAACGAACCAGGATAAAAATAACTGTGTAATTTATTTTTATCGGTCAAGTTTTTAAAGCTACTCTTATTCAAACCCCCCCTTTCTAAGTGTTTTTCTATCCTTCAATGAGGCTCGCGGGTCTTGTTAAGCTCCATAATGACACTTTCTGGTTCAACTCCTAAGTATTCTATCATCAATTACAGTTCCTCTTCTTTGTCACACTTTCCATGATCTAAAAGTCTCCCCATAACCGGAAGATGCAGCAGACACGAGACATTGTCCAGTGTGATAGACGTCTCACCATGTGTTAGATGGAATGATGACGTCTCCATGTGCCATCTCTCCACAAACGCATTAAACATACCATGGTTAATTGTAACCGAACCAGTTTTGCTCAAGTATCGCAATCCTGATAACTGCAAAACTTCCTGAAACCACGACTCATTGGGCTCTTCCAGGCGAGTGATCTTCCGCATATGGTTGATGAATTTTAGCGGATCACATTCCTGCATATATGGGTTAATAAGAATGCTTCAAACAAACAAAAGTCAAGAATAAAACAAACACAGGTTTAAAATGATTAATTCCAACTAAATTTCACCTCTGCGTCTTAGACATGTTTGACAACATGGTCTGGATAAAGAGGAAGCAATGATAAGTCTGACAGGCCTCCTCCAAAACCCTGAGGTGCTGCAGGTGCAGCCTTATCCGCCTGAGCCCGTGATGCCTCAGGTGCCGCCTGGAACTGGAATGTCTATGATGCCTCAGGTTCCGCCTGGGGCTAAGATGCCTTTCGTGTCTTAAGTACCTTAATATGTGAACTCATACATCTACGTGAAATGGAGATGAGGAGGCATGAACAAGGGACCCACGCTTGCTACGGGAGGACGAAGAAGAAGGAGGAGAGCCATGAGCCTGGAACTTTACGCCGACTCTGCATCAACCTCTCTAAAGGAAGAAGGAGCCTAGGAAGGTTGAATCTTTTCCCTCCAAACGGATGCATGTTGTGCAACCCGGTCGTGTCTCCATTTGGATTGTCTTCCAACCATAATTCTTATAAATAGACGAGACAAGCGTTACACCATGAGTTCATTGCCAAAAAAAAACTTGCAAACAAACTACTTATGGAGATGCATCTCCGGTTTCTGGGTAAACGTTGAAATTTTTTAGAGATGTATCTCCGAAAATTCCTGCAACTCTAAGCAACGTCAATGGCGGAATGTAGACCCATTAAATATAAAAAATTATCCATTGATCGTAAAAACTACATAACTAAATTGTTCTTTAGTAGTTCTAAGCTATCAAACACTAAAAATCATTCGATTTAATAACCTAAAATTCAACTTCTACACGATTTTACATAAAGTCAATAAACTTAAAAAAAAACTTATAATTTGTATCTTCAAGTTGATTCTTCTTACTCAATGATGATTGAAGTCAGATGTTTGATGAAGTTTGATGTTGTTTGATGAAGATTGAATGTGTTATTAGTGAGTTTCAGATAATGGGGTTTTGGAGTATTTGTAGAAGTGAATTTTTGAAAGAGTACGAGTAAGTGAGGAAGGGGAAGGGACTTTGGTGCGTATTTGATCAAATAGCGTCCGGAGGAGATGCATTTATGTAAGTTTTCCATAGATACATCTTCGAAAAAATCTGATATGAAATTTAGTGTTCTTGCCAATAAAAGTACTAAAGTTGGATGCGCTCGGAGATACATATACATAAGGTTTACGTAGTTGTATCTCCGATCAATTCTCTTCATTGATTCAGGGTTTTATTCAAAAATTTACTGTATTTTGGTACTTCCGGAGATGTATCTCAATAACCTAGAAACATAAATATATTTTCGCATGTTGCGCTACAAAAACACGAGGTGCATTAAGAAATCCTCCTTAGACTTTTGTATTCATCTCTTTGTTAGGCCCACTTTGCCTTTTGATCTAGCATCAATATGCACCTCCATATATCACAAAGAAAAATGGCATAATGATGTGTTATTGAATCGAGAAACCACGGTTTTTCAAACACTTCTAATATTAAAATAAAATTATGTTGATGCCACCGTTTCAAAAATGAGCTCCACTTAAAATTATGTTGACCAATTCCCAATAGAAGAAAATATACATTTCTCTTGATCATTAATACAGTAGCATCTTCAAATCTCCCAAGTCAACGCTTTTGGTAAGTTTCAAGTTCCAACCAAAGATGGGGGAACCAACAGAAAAGTACGTGTAGTGTAGTATCAAACTTTCTTTCTTTCCTTCTCAGTATACTTTGATCAACATATCCAAACATGTTTTGAATCTCGTAAATTTTTCTGATCAGGTATGCAGTGGTGACTGGATCAAACAAAGGAATTGGATTTGAAATAGTTAAGCAGTTAGCTTCATCTGGAATCAAAGTGGTGCTTACAGCAAGAGATGAACAAAGAGGTCTTCAAGCTTTGGAAACACTCAAAGCATCTGGTTTATCTGACTTTGTTGTTTTTCATCAACTAGATGTTGCTGATGCTGCAAGTATAGCCACTCTTGCAGATTTTATCAAATCACAATTTGGAAAACTAGATATTCTGGTAACCTTAAATTATTGTTTTTTTCTCCTTGTAAATATGTTTCATATCTAGATGTTATTATTTCATGAAGAGAGACTCTATTGTTTTTGTAGGTTAACAATGCTGGGGTTGGTGGAATTGATATTAAAGATAGTAACTTATATAGTTCATTAATCATTACGAACGGGGTTAGTATATATTAATTAATACATCTTATGAATGAATTTAGTCAATCATAGATGCAGAAAAGTTTTGAGTATATATTGAATTGTTCTTCTTACCTTGCAGTTGGCACTATCTAATGAGGAATTGAGAAGGACAATGACAGAATCGTACGAGTCAGCTAAAGAATGCTTAGAGATAAATTATCGCGGTGCTAAGCGAACATTTGAATGTCTTCTTCCCCTACTCCAGTTATCAGATTCACCAAGAGTAGTCAATGTATCATCAGGATTGGGAAAGATAGAGGTAATCAAACTTTTACATCAATATAATGTTTAATTAAATTAGCATTGTCACTTATATTGATTTTGTTGATGTCAAATCAGTATGTATCAAATGAATGGGCAAAAGGGGTTTTCAGTGATGTTGAAAACCTTACAGAAGAGAGAATAGATGAAGTGTCAAAGGAGTTTATCAAGGATTTTGAAGAAGGGTCTTTGGAAAGAAAAGGTTGGCCTAGGTATTTGGCTGCTTATACTGTTGCTAAAGTTTCAATGAATGCTTATACAAGAATTATTGCGAAAAAATATCCAAATTTTTGCATCAATTGTGTTTGTCCTGGTTATGTGAAGACTGATATAACTGCTAATACTGGTTTCTACACTGCAAAAGAAGGTGCTGCTCATCCTGTTAGATTAGCATTGCTTCCCAATGGTAGTCCATCTGGTCTATACTATACTCGAGATATACTCTCGGCATTTTGACTGATATACACATAGGTGTAACGATTTTATACAGTTAATAAATTGTAATTGTGATTTCAACTATAATTTGTTTTTATTTAATCTTTGGAACATACATTTGAGGAAAATATCAATAATGGTAAGATTCCTTCTCTCTATAACTCCACTGTTTGGAGGCATTTTTGGAACAGTCTTTTAAGTAGGATTCCACGATTATTTTTTTTTAATTAAGATTTCATTAAAAAGAACCAAAGGTTTTAAGGAGAGATTACAAAAAGAATGGGAGCAAAAGTCTAGGGGTGGCAAACGGGCATGCCCGCCCCGCAAAAGCCCGCGAAAAAAATGGGACGGGGTGGTGCGGGCTTTTTAAGAGTGCGGGTCCAAAACCTTGTTCCGCCCCGCAAAAAAGTGAGGGCGGAGAAAGCCCGCGGGCATTCGGCTTTTTAGGCCAAAAAATAGTAAAATTCTATGAAAAACAAATGCCCACAAAAAAACGGGGCGGGGCGGGGCGGACACATTAAAGAGAGAGAGCCTAAAACCTTGGTCCGCCCCGCGAAAAAGTGCGGGTAAAACAGGCTTTCCCCGCGGGCCGGGCCCGTTTTGCCACCCCTAAGCAAAACACACCCCACTGAAAATTACTCCCCAAATACTATCTATGACATATACTCCACAGAAGCAATGATAAACTCATAGAAGTTGTAATTAGTAGAAGGAATTTTTCCGATAAAAGACCAACGCCAAACAAGCATTTTGATGTCCCAAACGATATCTGCGATATTCCAAGAATCATTCCGGAAAATATATCATTCCTATGCTTCCAAATAGACCTTGCAATACTCTACAATATATCTGTATATTTTCCATCATTATCTTCTATAACAACATTTCAGATTCCCTGTTTTCTTTCAACATTTGCATGGAAGTGGTTGAAGACACTAAATATTAGATCTATAGATTTCAAAATCAAAGTCCACACTTTTCTAGTGTGATTGTCGTTAAAAGTAACAGAATATGATGCATCATCGAAAAAATTATTTTTTGTGAGAACTATATCTAAAATATTTGACCTCCTATTATGACTATAACTAAGAAAGATTTTTTTTTTTTACTAACAAACAAATGAATGTAAGGTTTTAAAGGGGTACTATAATTACTCTCGTCATACTTTGTTTTTCTATCATTTTATTAATATTTTTTTTTTATTTTGAGTTTAATTATTATGCAGCGTCAATGTAAAAAGTTTTTTTTACCATCAGTGCGATCTTTAAAAAAATTAAAATAAAAGTCAAACATTAGTAAGTTATCACAATCTTTTATTTTTGGCTATTATTACATGAAACATAACAACAACATGACAAGATTCAAACTATTATGGAAAAGACTGATTCAAGTCAAAATCACTCTAAATTTTATTTTCCAGGAATAAATATTTATTTTTTCAAAAAAAAAATATTTTATTATTATAATAGAATTTATATTTTTTTATTTTTAAATAATATTTATTCAAAACGATTAATAAACGGTTTAAAATGGTTTTGAATTTATGTTATATTTTTTACTTTTTTTGAGAAAGTTTTGAATTTATGTTAGATTAACTGAATTGTTTATAATATGTGATTCAATTTATATCCAATTAAATTGTTGAAGTTTTGTATTATTCAATGTAATTCTAATTAATCTTATTTTCGCCATTTTTTACAACGACGGACAATTCATCGCTTCAATAAAAATTAAAAATGGATTATTCTTTTTAAAATAAATATTCTCATGGTGGAAACATATAAAGGGATGCAACAAAACTTGAATTCCACCAAAGATCTCTAGCATCTTTCATGGGACATCTAGCATCTAAATCTTTATCTCATCAAATATTTATTGTATACAATGTATTTATAATATTATGTCAAGACAATGTTACAAAAAAAATGCGTATTCACCTTGATGATTTTACATGTTCGAAGTGATAGTTTAAGCATTTTTTTACCAGCCTTAACAAATCTTTGCTGTCTATTGGATGTTTATCAACGCTCAAGACTCTTCCATTAATGATCTCCGTGAAACCTAAGGGATATCCATTATAAAATCATGCTGAATATTGAAAATCTAACCTAAATGAAAGATTTGAAACACTTGAAACCTAAGGACGCTTAGAAAAGTTCTCTTTGATGAATTGCAAGAGCATACAATTTTTTGGGTTCAAGATTTGTCTTCTTAAATATTTATTCAAACCGAAAAATAATTTGACTTTAATTATCTTACCTTTTTTTTCATCAGAAATAGAAGATCTTCCCCAAGATTCAATAGTTAGAAGATCTAAAGTCTAAATCTCGAGGGAATTTGATTTTTATCTCGATTCTATGAAATTTGATTTAATATTCTGTGTAAATAATGTAATATTCTAGGTAAAAAATGTAACAAAAAACAATGTAATATTTTGATGACACTCTTCGTTACCTCGATGCCTTAGCCGAGGTAAAACACATTTCGTGTCTAAGGTTAAAAGTGTTATTTGTCATAGTGTGTAAATAGACAAGACAAGTGTTACTCTATGAATTCATTAAAAAAACAAAACATTGCAAACAGACTGCTTACAGAGATGCATCTGATTTCTGAGTATATATTGAAAAATTATGGAGATACATCTCCAAAAATTCCTACAACTCCAAGCACCGTCAATGGCAAAATGTAGATCCATTAAAGAAAAAAATTATCCATTGATCGTAAAAACTACCTAACTAAGTTATTTCACAGTGGTTTTGATCATCAAACACTAAAAATATTTTGATTTCATAACCTAAAATTCAACTTCTACACAATTTTACATAAACTCAATAAACTTAAAAAAAAACTTACGATTTATATCTCCAAGTTGATTCTTTATGCTCAATGATGTTTGAAGTCAGATGTTTGATGAAGTTTGATGTTTGATGAAGATTGAATGTGTTATGAGTGGGTTTCAAATAATGGGGTTGGACAGTGTTTGTAGAAATGAGTTTTGAAAGAATATGAGTAAGTGAGGGAGGGGAAGAGACTCAGGCGCGTATTTGATCAAATAGCGTTCGGAGATGCACTTACGTAAGTTCGCCATAGATACATCTCTAGAAAAATTTAATATAAAATTTAGTATCCAGACCAATAAAAGTACTGAAGTTTGGTGCATCCGAAGATGCATCTACGTAAGATTTACATAATTGTCTGATAAATTATTTTCATTGATTCAGAGTTTTATTCATAAATTTATTGTATTTTAGTGCGTTCAGAGATATGTCTCTAAAATCTGAAAACAAATATATTTTTGTAAGAAAAACATGAACTGCATTGGGATTTTCTTTGTTAGGCCCACTTTGCCTTTTGATCCAGCATCAATATGCACCTCCATATCACAAAGAAAAATGACATAATGATGTGTTATTGAATCGAGAAACCACTGTTTTTCAACACTTCTAATATTAAAATAAAATTATGTTGATGCCACCGTTTCAAAAATGAGCACCAGTAAAAATTATGTTGACCAATTCCCAATATTTATAAATCAGTAGCACCTTCAAATCTCCCAAGTCAACGCTTTTGGTAAGTTCCAAATCTAAGTTCCAACCAAAGATGGGAGAACCAACGGAAAGGTACGTGTAGTATCAAATTTTCTTTCTTTCCTTCTCAATATACTTAGATCAACATATCCATGTTTTGAATCTCGTAAATTTTTCTAACCCTTGTATGTGTAATATTCAAATTCATTGTTACCTAGAAGTAGTTACAGAATATTTTATTTAATTTGAAATTTTTTCAATTAATTTGGAATTATCATTTAATTTGAAATTTTCTAGTTTTCTAGGTTTCATTTTAATTAATTTGAAAATTTTCTAATTAATTTAGAATTCTCTCAATTTTGACTATATTTTAACCTTCTGTATATGTACCTACGGAATAAACAAAATAAAATATTTCTGAAAATACATCTACGAAAGTATATGAACAATTTTGACAACGCACATGATGGGTGAAATATTCAAGACGTGGGAAAACAAAACAAAAACATGACAAGATTCAAGTATCATGGAAAAGAAGTCAAAATCACTTTAAAAAAAATTCTCCCCGAAATAAGTATTTATTTTTTTCAAAAAATAATTATTTTATTATTGTAATAAAATTTATGTTTTTTATTTTTAAATAATATTTATTCAAAACAATTAATAAACGGTTTAAAATGGTTTTGAATTTATGTTTTATTAATTTTTTTTTGACAAAGTTTTGAATTTATGTTAGATTAACTAAATTTTTATAACATGTGGTTGGATTAACTAAATTGTTAGATTAACTAAATAAATGATGTCGATAATCTAGATAATTCGTTCATACTATCTCTGACTAAACTCCAGTTAAGTTGTTCAATGAAATTTCATAGTTTTTTGTGCCCCTAGGAAAATCCAGTAAACTCCGCCCTTGAAAGTTAGCTAGATGAAATTTAATGAATACAACAAGTTAACATCAAATTAATTACCAGTCACAAAAACGGTTACAGAGTTCAGATCCAATCAATAAAGAGTCCAAAAAGTACAACTTGTTTTAGGAAATGGTGAAACACTTTAGTTAAATACTAGTACAACCACTTTCAAATCAACATGCACATCACAAACCTACTGAAAAATGGGAGATTCTGCACCACAAAGGTATAGTATAGTGTAGTAAATCACAAGCTTCAATGTTGCATTCAACTTCAATCACTGTAAAATATTTTTGTTTGATTTTGATATACAGGTATGCGGTTGTGACTGGATCAAACAAAGGAATTGGATTTGAGATAGTTAAGCAGTTAGCTGAAGCTGGAATCAAAGTGGTGCTTACAGCAAGAGATGAGAAAAGAGGTCTTCAAGCTTTGGAAACACTCAAGGCTTCTGGTTTATCTGATTTTGTTGTTTTTCATCAACTAGATGTGGCAAATGCTGCAAGTGTGGCTACTCTTGCAGATTTTATCAAATCGCGATTTGGAAAACTTGATATTCTGGTACCATAAAAAAATTGATCCCCTATTCCTTTTTTTTATTTCATGCAACTACGGGCACCGGAACACAACACGACACGGATTTTTTCAAAAACATATGATACCGACAATGAAACATATATGAAAGTATTTAACATTCATATATCCATTTATTATTAAAAAGTTAAAAATATTATAATTAAAATTGATGTCTTTAATTTTGGACCGATATTAGTGTTGCGATACATATTTAACCCTTTTAGATATGTACGAGATTTGTCCATAAAATATATAAGGTGTGTTGAAGAATAGAAAAAAACAATTTTTTTTAAATACTTGTCAAAATTGTCGGACACGTGTTGTGTGAGTGTTATAAGAGCGTCAGACACCGATGCAAAATGTGTCGAAATAAAGAATACACTTGTTTGGGTTTTCCGACACTTGTAAGACTTTTTCAACCCGTGTTGTACGAGAGTCATACAGGTGTTGAACACCACGACACGTCTACTCTTAGAGGTGTCTGTGCTTCATATCTGTTTGGTCATTGAAATTACGATTCTGGTTCAACCTAGTCCTCTATAATTTCAATAATATCAAACTGATCCATGAAATTGTAAAATGTTAATCTGGTTTGTAGCTCCATTGATAATTTGATAACATAGTTGATGAATTCGACATTAAGTGAATAATCTCAGAGATGCAATTTATAACAGATTTGGATGAACAATAGTTTGCAATTTCAGGATTATTTTGGAATATTGACAATATGAGAGACTAGGGTAATTTGGTTATACAATTTCAAGAACCAACTTGAGTATTTACTATTTAGTTATATTCCTTTACACTATTTTGTCATTCGAGTATGCGTGTTGCAATGTCCAAAACGCATCGGTGTCCGACACTTGTATGACATGCATATATGTAGTCTTGTCGATGTCCTATATTTTTTTTACATTTTTCAGTTTCAGAGTATCTGTATCCGTGCTGTGTCCTAGTGTCCGAGTTGGAGTCCATCCTTCATAGGCTATTCAGTTATGGTGAACTATTTTGATAGCTTTGAAGGGAATCTCATACTTCTAAAATATGCATATATCCTTTTGAAATTTTTTTTGCAGGTTAACAATGCAGGGATTAGTGGAACTGTGATTAATGACAAAGATTTAGCTACCGTGCTTATCTCTAACCCTGGAGTAAGTCTCTTTAGGTGGTTTCATCTTTAATTATATTTTGGGCAGTGGATTTTGTTAGGGGATTAAAAACCTATAATGGGTGTTTGAGTATTCATGAGTTGTCCTGTGCAGGCATTATCAGAAGATGAAAAGAAAATGGCAGTGACTCAAACATATGAGTTAGCTGAAGAATGCTTGAAAATAAATTATTATGGTACTAAAATAACTACTGAATCTCTTCTGCCGCTGCTAAAGTTATCCGATTCACCAAGAATCGTAAATGTATCGTCCACTCTAGGGAAGTTAGAGGTAAGTTATTTTACTCCTTGTGGTTTTGACTTGAATTTGAATGAGGTATTATTGCTTATTCGTGTCAAATTCAGCACATACAAAATGAATGGACTCAAAAAGTCTTCAGTGATGCTGATAACCTAACCGAAGAGAAAGTGGATGAAGTACTAAAGAAGTTTCTTGAAGATTTCAAAAAAGAGGGGCCTAAACCTGGCGGTGCTTATGTCATATCTAAAGCTGCTGTCAATGCTTATACAAGAATTGCTGCTAAGAATTTTCCTACTGTAAGCATCAATAGTGTTTGCCCTGGTTATGTCATCACTGATATAACTGCAAATACCGGTATCTTAACCGCTGAAGAAGGTGCTGCTAGTGTTGTCAAGCTCGCACTACTTCCCAATGGTAGTTCGTCTGGCCAATTCTATAGCAGGACCGAAGTGTCAGCCTTTTGATAATTACATTAGAATTTTTTGTTTAAGAATAAAATGTATTGTTGCTTAGTTGTTATATTTGCATTTAATATTGACAGTACTATTGTTGTTGTTGTTGTTGTTTCTGTTGCATCATGTTTTCTACATATTAATAACAATAATTCTTATCTTATTGATGAATAACAAGTTTTCTATGTAATAGTTTAAAATAGGAGATAGTCAAATTCAACAGAGTGATCAATATCTTCTTTAATGGAATGTTGATCAGGTCATACTTTAGTTAGCTTAAAGACGGCATATATAAAGCCAAAACTCAAATGACGAATTCGCAAAATGACAAATATAACAAGCTGGAAAGAAAAAGGGCGTTACATTACATGAATACATGCATAGTAGCAATGTTTTAGTATATAATAAGTGTTGTGTTTCATTGTCTATGTTTTCATTGTTAAAAACACTCTACTCACATTTCAAACTTCAAAGTTGAAACTTAAGATGGGAAGAACTGCAAAAAGGTAATATTAGAACCATGTCCTAAATTGTGCTTTCGGACACGGTTGTGGTTAGACTGTGAATTCCGATACGTAAAAATATGACTAAAACAGCTGCAATCGCAGTTGCAATGCTGCTGTCGAGACTGCTAAAAGCTTTCTATGCGACCAAAAGTCCAAAACTGCAGATGCGGGCTGCAATTTAAGACCAAAAGTTTTAGTGGCATTAACTTCCTCATCCCTTTACTTTTTTCTTCTTTATGTTTTGATCCTTATAGTTTTTGCATGAGTTTGTTAGGTATGCAGTGGTGACAGGCTCAAACAAAGGAATTGGGTTAGAAATAGTTAGGCAGTTAGCTTCAGCTGGTATCAAGGTGGTGCTTACAGCAAGAGATGAGAAAAGAGGTCTTCAAGCTTTGGAAACACTCAAAGCATCTGGTTTATCTGATTTTGTTGTTTTTCATCAACTAGATGTGGCTGATGCTTCAAGTGTAGCCTCTCTTGCAGACTTTGTCAAATCACAATTTGGCAAACTTGATATTCTGGTAACATCCAAAAATTGACTCTCCATTCCCTTTTTTTTGTTGGGAATAAAAGTTTGTCACACTCACATGCTAATAAGCATAAGGATTTCATTTTTCTTTTCTGTCGCGGATCATGGCCGTCAGATCAAGATTAGATAACTCTTGTATCAACTGCGTATTTTGAGTTAAATAACGCACTTGAAATGTTAGTTGTCCAATTTTTTGCACTATCTGCAATGTATAACTACGAGAAATCTTGACGGCAGGCGATTGTGGTCCGTGAGATAATCAATAAACTTTTCATTTTGCTATATACATAAAATTAACTAACGTTATTACATGTAGGTGAACAATGCAGGTATTATTGGAACTATAATTAATGACAAAGAGTTATTTAATCTCGCTATCATCAACCGTGGGGTAAGTATTGTTCGGATACTTGACAACAGTCGTGGAAATATATATATATATTTTTTGCATTTTTAATAGCTTAGTATATCATCTTGTTTACAAAAAATGTTCTGTATATTGTTAAGATGTTGAAAACAAGTATATTGGTTTGAGTATTCATAAGTTTTTCTTTGCAGGCATTATCAGCAGATAATAGGAAAAAGGCATTGACTCAAACATACGAATTAGCCGAAGAATGCTTGAAAACAAACTATTATGGAGCTAAAATAACTGTTGAATCACTTCTTCCCCTTCTTCAGTTATCCGATTCACCGAAAATTGTTAATATATCATCCACTTTGGGGCAATTAGAGGTACACTATTTTAATCCTTACATTAATAATTGCATCTTTGAATTCATTTCAGAAGAGTTAAAAGTAATCATTCTAAAGACTTAAAATTGATTTTGACATGATTGAAAGTTTCTGATCAAAATTGACTTTGCCTCTAGAATTGATTCTAGCATTTACCATTGTCACCAATCTTTACCATTGTCCCATAATTTTCACAGGATCTTACAGTTTATTCATGTCAATTCCAGAGTATACCGAATGGAAGTGCAAAAAGTATCTTCAGTGATGCTGATAATCTAACAGAAGAGAAAGTGGAGAAAGTATTAAAGAAATTTCTGAAAGATTTCAAAGAAAGTTCATTAGATAATGAAGATAATGGCTGGCCTAAGACTTTAGGTGCCTATATCATTTCTAAAGCTGCTATGAATGCTTATACAAGAATTGTAGCTAAGAATTGTCCTGCTCTATGCATCAATAGTGTTTGCCCGGGTTATATCGTAACAGATATAACTGCCAATACCGGTTTGTTAACTGTTGAAGAAGGCGCTGCTAGTGTTGTAAGGCTAGCACTACTTCCTAATGATAGTCCTTCCGGCTTCTTCTTTTATCAGAGTGAAGTGTCCTCCTTTTGATTCGTACTCAAAATTTATGTTTTGTTAGATAATCTGATTAATTGAACGCTTATAGCATGAGCGCTTATTATATATTTACTTATTGATAAGCTATTTTTATCACAAAAAATAAAGTTAAGTCACATAGTTTTCATAAGAGATATGTTGAAAAGTTTATGAAAATATGGTAGCAGTAATTTAAGGACATGTATGTCATAAGCTATTTTTTACTTTGTTTTTCAATCATACTTCTACTAAAACTTAACAATATTAAGCTTAGTATAGTGTACCAATTACATAAGCCTCTCTATGAGATCAAGCAATCAAGTAGGTAATGGTTTGTTTAATTGTAAATGTTTTTGTTTGTATTACAATTCAAGTAATCATCTCCTTAGGATTTCTTAGTTACTAAGTTTGCATGGTTGTGTAATAGTGACTCTACTTCTAGGACTATTTTTTATGATTAGTACAAGTTACTTTTAAACTATTTTAACTCTATTTAGAGTTCTTGTTGTAAGGGTTGCACCCCTAGTGCGATATCTTATATCATTATATCATTGCTTATTAAAAAAAAAAATTTGCAACTCACACTTTGATGATCATTCTTATATATGTTGATCACCTTATTTTAATAGGAAAAGATATTCAATCGTTTCAAATTTTAAAATTTCAATATTAAAAAAAATCTTTTCATATTAAAGATTTTGGGGACCTTCGATACTTTCTTGACACGAAGTGACACAACAATCAAAGCCTTTTTCTTTAGATTATTCACTTAAATCGGACACACTATCTGTGAAAATGGCTTTTAGGCTCATGATTAAAAACCCCAGGTTGCACATTTCTGATTTTTTGTCCTCTACTAATGCTACTAGTTGTAGATGATTAATTGGTAGGTTATTTTATTTAACAACAACCATACTTGACATCAATATGTCAAAATAGAAATTAATATATAAGATTAAGATAAAAGTGAAATAAAAGTAAAAGACAATGAATTGATTATTTTTGTTGACACATTTCAATTTAATATGTTTATCTTTATAGTTATAGAGCAACTATATAGTTCCTTTTATTTATGTGATTAAATAGGGTTACAATTAGAGTTGTCAAATGATTCGGTCCGGCCCAGTCCGCTTTAGTCCGGGGGCCAAAACATATAAAGGGGCTGAAGTGGGTCGGCCCAATAATTTCATGGACCGTAAAAAATAAGTTTGGTCCAGTTACTAATAGGCCATGTGGCCAGGTGGGCCAGCCCGATGAGTCAGTCAGTACTTTATTTCAATATTATAATTTTAAATTTATAAAAAGGATGTAATGAATAAAAGCTACATAACATAAGTAGAGAGAAATGATAAACTTAGTTAAGTGATATTTAAAATATTCATTAAATCAACATCCATATATACGAATCCCATGAAGATATCTCTGTAAAAATAGAGAGAAACTGAATATTATCTCTAATACTTATCAAAATTTTTCTTTATCTCACAACTATTTCCTTAATCATATCATCTTGAAACATATCTTCATCCTCTTTAACTTTTCTTTTTCAATTGAAATACTCTTATGCAATTATACCTTAACGCAACATTTTTCTCCAAAATTAACTAAAATTATGTCAAAATTTTATTTTTAATGGGCCAGCCCGAAGTCCGCTAGGCCGGCCCATGAAAAACACAAGCTTGGTGGGCTAGCCCAAAAAGATATGATTGTGTTTTTTAAAGATTTTTTGCGGCCCGACCCATAATAAAATATAGGACTCGTGGGCTGACCCAATGGGTCGAGTCCATTTTGACAGCTCTAGTTACAATGTTAATATATATATATATATATATATATATATATATATATATATATATATATATATATATATGTTTCATTGGATAGTTTGAATAAATGCTTACTATTGACCGAATAAATGCTTTTCCATGAATAGATCCTCCCGCTAACGTAAAGTCATACCCTGTTTTCGATTCTATCATCCACATCACCAGCATAGTTTGAATCAGTATATCCTACAACAAAAGCATCGCCATGCTCACTACTAAACATGATATCATGACCATTTGTAGTCTTTAAGTACCTGAAAAATCCACTTAACTATTTCCAATGATACTTGCCTGATTTAGACATAAATTTACAAACTTGACTTAGAGCTTGTGTCAAATTTTTTCTAATGTATACCATAACATACATTAAACAACCAACCGCACTAGCATAAGGAACCTTTTACATACACTCAACTTCTTCATATATCTTTGGACACTATTCTAATGAGAGCTTAAAGTGATTTGTCAATGAAGTACTCACAACCTTCGAATTACTCATATCAAACTTATCAAGAACCTTTTCAACATAATTTTTCTATGAGAGTCATAATTTTCTAGCACTCATATCTCCGTAAATTTACATACCAAGAATCTTCTTGGAAGCACCTAAGTTTCTCATTTCAAACTTCTTTCCTATCATGATTTCTTTTCATTTCATTTATGCCATGTAAATTGTTTCGTTCAGGAACCAGAAATAGATGTAGTTGAAGAAATGATGATCTTGAACGGTGGTGTTGATCTCTTTCACGGCGCCACAAGGTGGACCTGCATGATTAGCACTTCAACCCCATAGTCATTTCAAAATTCAAGATGAGTGTTGGGAAAAGTGGATATCAAAGAATGTACCTTAGTGTTTCTGTGTAAACTAATTTTATACCTTGGATCAAGTGTAATGGATTCGAGATGAATTAGGTCTTAATTCTTTGGGCTTCTGGCCAGCTCATAACATAAATGATGAGTAGTAATAAACATATCATCAACATACAATAACAGGAAAATATAAGAGCCATCGTTGAGGATCCTAACATAAACACAATAATTATAATCACAACTTTTATAGCCAATATAAAGTATGTATAAATCAAAGTGCTTATACAATTTCCTTGGAGATTCTTTTAAATCATACAAAGACATCTTCAATTTACAAACTAGTATGCCACGTCTGGTGTTACTGAACCCCTCGGGTTGCTCATGTAAATTTTGTCATATAAATTACCGTGAAAAAAATAGTATATGCACATCAATATGCTCTAAATGCATGTCCCAGCTGGAAACCAAGGCTAACACTGCCCTGAAAGAAATATGTTTGACGACTGGAGAGAAAATTTCATCATTATCGATCTCTTTATGATGTGAATACCCCTTTGCTACAAAACAATCCTTGAACTCCTTTTTTTTTTGTTACTGCTAGTTTTCTCTTGAACACCATACAATTAATGACTTTTTCCCACTTAGGAAGTTGAAGAAGCTATCATGTTGATTTTTCTATAAGGACTTCATCTCGTCTACCATTTCACTCATCCTCTTATCTTTCTCCTCATTAGCTATGACCTTTTAAAAGGTGGAAGGCTACTAAGTCTTCATACCCATATTTTAAAATGGATTGGTTGAACAATACTCTTTATCAAGTACATGAATATAATTATTTACTCCACATGAAACTTTAGGTCCATGGTCAATTTCATCATCAGATTCTAGTTCCTCTTGTGGTTCACGCACTGCCTGCATATTGCTCATTGGTGGGGGATGATCTTCCACCTGAATCACTAATTTGTTGGAAGTTTCTGCTTAATATGGTAACACATCTATTGCATCAGAAGGATTCAACATTATTTTCTCATAAAAAAGAACATTTGTAATGATTACCATCTACTTTTTTATTGGATTTCTTAACTTGAACCCCTTCACACCTTTAGCATAACTGACGAAGACCTAGTTCTTTAACTTTGGATTAAGTTTGAATTGATCTTCATTGGATATATGCACATAAGAAGGACACCCCAAAGTCCTTAAATTTTCATGATCAATAGGACTACATGCCCATACCTTCTCTACAATCTTCCCCTACAATGAAGCCTACAGTGACATGTTGATAAGATATCATGTCATGTTAACTACCTATGCACACAAAATTAGTCATTTATTCTAACACATCATTTTGTTGTGGTGTCTTATGAGCTGAAAAATGCCTTTGGGTACCGTGTTCTTCACAAAAAATCTTGAAATTTGAATCAGTATACTTTGTCCCATCTGATTGTAAGTACTTGATTTTTTTTCCTGTTTGATTCTCTACCTCTACCTTCCACAACTTGAATTTGGTAAAGACTTCAAATTTCTTCTTCAAGAAATACACCTAAACCTTGCAAGAAAAATTATCTTGTCATGATATACCTAGAACCATCCATGAAACCTCTTTGGTAGGTCTCGTCACATCAAAATGCACATAGTATAAAATTCCCTATGATTTGTGTTTTTCCGTCTTGAACCAAACACAACATTATTTACCATGTACACAATACTTGCACAAATCCATATTGTAGATATGAACAATCTTCAATAGATTTTTATTATCAAGATCCATCATCTAACACTCACTAAGATGTCTCAGACACATATGCTAGAGTTTGGTTGCATCATTATCAGACTCAAATAATATTACATCATTTACAACAATGTTCTCTTTTCTCTCATTGCAGTCAAGGAACCCTTGCTAACATTTAAAATTTTCTTATCTCCATCATACATGTAAGAGAAACCATTTTCATGTAGAGTACCTAGGCAAATTAAGTTCTTTCTCAATTTTGGAATATATCTGACATCGTTCAATATTTGCATGCCACCATCGTCTATAAAAATTTTAATTCGCTTTATTCTAGTGATAGTACATGCTTTATCATCACCCAGATAAAAAAAATTAAAAATTACTTGACTTGATTGAAATGATCCATTCCCGGTGTAGTTTCAAGTGGCAAGAGTATCCAGAGTCAATAATCCACTCATTTGTGCACCTGCTGGATAAGACACACACTATATCAACTTTACTTCCATAGTCATCCGTTTAAACCATATTTGCATAATTGGATGAACTCTATTTTTTGTTTTGGATTAACTATTTTCCGATTCTTGGATTTAGACATCTTCTTCATATAACCTGTTTTAACCTTATTCTGCCCACGATCTAGAGCTCCTTTCACATACAAATCGTCGCATTGAGTTTATTCCTCCACACCTTATCTCCTTTGTGAATGAAACAAAATTATAATAATAATCACATCAAGTATTACATATCAGTGATTATGTTGTTGAAGAAATTGACATGTTGCAAATCAAATCATTTCTACACCTTGAGATTGTATAGTTTGTGCTTTACGCATAATTTTTTGATTAACATCTTTGACATATAACGACTCTCTAGTTTCTTTCAAACCTCCTTTGGTGTCATTTGGTCCAAGATATGATACAACACCTTGTGTGAAACACAAATGTGTGTCAATCTTGTGACATTCTCCCTCATCTATGTCCAATCAGTATCCTCCATGTCGGTTGGTTTTATCTCATGTTGTGCCTTTTGTAAACATTGATGAGCCAAAAAATTATTAACCCTTATTCAAAAACCGAGGGGCTCAGTTATTTTATTTTATTTTTCTATTGAAAATATAAAATACATTTTCCTCCGATTCTTTTGTAAAAACTGAGGGAACATGTTACACCGCTACAACAACAAATCTCTACCTTACATTCTTAAAGGAGTAGTGCTCAAGATATTGTTAAGACATCAATCCACAACAAACTATCTACATCCACCATTATATATCTTTCTTGTGAAAGAAATTTCCTTCATAATATTTGCTCAAAATAATGAAATCTTGGAACTTAAAGAAGCTTAGAAAAGTTCTCTGTGATGGATTGCAAGTGCAGAAAAACATTTTCCATATTTGGAACAGATAATTCTTTACTTGGGGTAGATAGCTCGTTAAAAGTTGATTGCATGCAGTCCATAGAACTTTAAAATAACGAGCACAAAATCTATCTAACAGGATCTAGATTAGAGCAGAGATGTGTTGTTCTCCAAGAATAATAACTACTATGATAACACTGTATTTGTTGTAATAATGTAATTTAATAGTTTGTGTAAACAATGTAATATTAAAAAAAGCTTACACACCTCTTACCTCGATTTTTGTCGAAAACCGAGGAAATAATTTTAGTGTGACAATTGAGAATAATGATCACCGTCCTTAAACAAATATGTGTCGTCCATTTCATGAGTATCAATGCTCAAGACTTTCCCATTAGTGATTCGCGTGAAACCTAACAGACATTCATTATAATAGTATTTTGAATATCAATAATTATTAATTAAACATATAACATGAAAACTTTGAAGTGTAAAAAACTCGGTAAAGTTATATAGAGCAGAAAATAAATTATGTTTAAGGTTTGTATTTCTTCAATAATCAATTTTTTACGGTGTTCATCAATAATCATATATTCATTCATTTAACTAACCCCCTTTTTGTTTTACATCAAAAACAAATTAATGCAAAAGGGATATGGAATATATTTCATCTTACATTTCAATAAAACGAGTATCTAACATCTAATCTTCACCACAGTGATGACGATGAATCGGATTTAAAATTTGTTATATATATTTACATAAATAATATGTGTAAACAATGTAATATTATGGGAAAGCAATTAATTTATAAATATTTTGTAGTTTGTAATGAATTTAAAAAAATATCAATCTTATCCCTCGGTGTATTGATAAATCAAGATATTTGATGCGCTAGTTTTGAAAATATTAAAAGTGTAGAAATTGGTGTTCGAACCCATGTCCATAAGCATTTTCTCCTTAGTGTTTCAAAAATTGAGAGATAAAGTCGTTACTTTTCATGACGCCCTTCGTTACGTTGCTTCTTTAGCCAAAATAAAATGCATTACGCATTTGAGATTAGAAGCGCTTTTTATAGTAGCGTCTTTTACGTTTCACCTACTTTTTTATATTATGATAATCAATTTGCTATTGATATAGGCACCATTGTAAGCTTCCATGAAAACTATGGGCATGCTTATTTCATTTAGTGTTTATTCAGAATTCTACTTAATAGACTAATAATCTAATATATTGATAATTTAATAAAATCTTTGCATCCTTATCCTCTCCAATTATTAGTTTTCATGCTTGGAGTTGTTTCCATTCATTCATAAGTTTGAAGAAAGGTATTAACCACAAATTGTAAAATAAACTTTATTAATTTAAGTTTATTATGTGGCAATTATAAATATGTTAATTAGTTAAATATTTGTTTAAATTTATTTAAGTAGTTCATATACTTATATAAATAGTTCAACAATAATATTTAAGAGTTAAGTTCTCTTTTTACTCGGTATAAGGATGTTGATATGAGATTATCTATTATGGATTTTAAAGTTGAGGATTTTTCTCCTTGCAAAGACTGGGAAGGAGAGAAAAGTTCCTCTGATAGTACTTTAAGACGGAGATTAAGAAAGTATTCTTCGTTCTGCAGATTTTCAACCACGACCATATTATTCAAGTTTTATGTATAGTATATTATATAATATATATAATTATATAATTTTACATGTTTTTTTATAAAAACATAATTAATATATCAGGAAATAAAAAGTCATAAGTGTACATTAACAAATAGTGATCATATATTTTTCTGTTTCATTGTATTATTTCACTACCCAGGTATCCAACCCAAGAAAAGTGCATCCAGTACATATAGTGTACACACCGTCTCTTTCTCTTCTTTTCTTAATTCTCTTTGTCTCCTTCATTCCCCATCTCCTCTGTTCTCATCATCATCATTATAACAACCATTATCTTTTGTTCGTTCTCATCAACTTAACGAAATCATCATTGTGATATTTATACGATTTGAGACTTAAATGTAGAGAAAAACACAAGAAAGGGGGGTTTGAATTGGGTTTTCAAAACTTTTTCCTTTGGAAATATTATTCATAAAAGATAAAAAACGAATGCGATAAAGATAAAAATGATACATTTATGTGATCCAGGCTCACCTTAGAAAAGGTTAATCCTGTCCACCAGCCAAAGTGATTTTGTCTTAGAAAATGACTTAATCCATTATCATCAAAATGATTACAAATGCACGGGCTAACCGCCAGTGACTTAAAACCAAAGCATTTATCAACTGTTAGTGATCTCTTAAGAATTCTGACCCACATGACACCTTAAGAGATATAACGATCAATAACTCTTTAAGGATTCTGACCCAACTGGCCCCTTGAAGGAGATTTCTCCACAATGACAAACTGTCAAAGTCTTCTTGAGTCTAACACTAGTCACTCAAGGAACAAACAAATCAAAATTTCTTAATGTTTGTGTTTACATGATTTCTTCTTACAAGCTGATTACACAAATGTTTAAGTACAGGAGATAATAACACAAAAGTGTTCAGCAAGTTATGAGCAATAACTCCTTGCTTTTACATGATTTTACAAAGATGTATTTGATAAATATTTGGGTAGAATCTTGTATTATTCTCCTTTCTCTTCTTTATTTTCTTTCTCTTCATATATTCTTTCTCTCTTTTTGTTTAGCTTCAACTTTCATAACTTCAGCATCAGCTTCCGCTTCACTTGAGTATGTCGGCTTCAGCTTCGTTTGAGTATTTTTGCTTCAGCAGAATTTCTTCTAAAATCTTTGATCTTATTTTATAGCCTTCAAAAGAGAGGTTGAGAGGATAGAAAATTCCTTTACTAAATCAACAGTTACTTTCCAATGGATAATATCAAGTGTAGATGTTGGATAGTACAACATGTTACTTCCTTAGCCTGTAGCTTGCAGCTTTATCATAAAAACATGGAAGACAACTTCTAAATAGTACAAACATCTTCTTTAATTTTTTAAGCATATAGTTCTACTGAATTATTCTTGAGAAAGTTTCTTGATCTTATCTTCAGATGATGTACTTTTGATCTTAAGTAATAAGCTTCGAAGAGATCAACTTCTTATATTTGTTCTTCTGATGAATTTTTTCTGATGAGTAGTTCATAAACTAATTTTTTATGATAGCATAACATTAGTGTCATTAGGAATAGAACCTTGTCTTTCAGAAAAGATAGCAACCGTTTTTCTGAAATACGACACAGGACTTCCTATATGTATCTGAAGATAAGATAACATATTTGAGGAATGAGAAAGAATCCATATGATATTTAGTGCAATATTGTCAGAGTCTTTCAGAAATAGAACATTGTTTTCATATATATATATATATATATATATATATATATATATATATATATATATATATATATATATATATATATATATATATATATATATATATATATATATATATATATATATATATATATATATATATATATAGGGCTGGCCCTGTGCATGTGCAGGAAGTGCTACAGCACAGGGCCCCAAATTTTAGGAGGCCCCAAAATTTTAAAAGACCCAATATTTTTCATAAATATTAATCGAAATAAATAAAATATTATAATATAAATTCAATAAATAAAAAAATGCTATAATAAAAACTCAATACATTCAAAAATTAAGATAGATCAAAACTCAAAATAGTTATAATTAAATATATTATTAATTAATACATAAATGTAATTTTTATGTGTCTTTTTTAATTATTATAATTGTATTTATATTTTAAATTTGGGTCTATTTTTAAAATTAGAACGGGGCATCTCCGTTGATTGGGCCGGCCCTATATATATATATATATATATATATATATATATATATATATATATATATATATATATATATATATATATATATATATATATATATATATATATATATATATATATATATATATATATATATATATATAAAGCAACAACTTTTCTGAAGACAAGTCTTAATACCTGAACTTTGAGTCATGATAACTAATTTGTATTTCTGATCTCGAGCCTTATCAGCTGAAGTTGACTATGTCATCAAAGTTAGAAGCAACAGCTCTTCTGACGAACACATATTGTCTTATGATCTTTTGAAGTAAAAGCTTGTACCTGATGTAATCTTGTTTTCTGATCTTGAAGCAAATTCTTCTAACAGACTTATTTCTTCTGGAGACACTTGAGACTTCTGAAGCAGCAGCTAATTGAGAAGTACACAGGAGATCCTCTTTCTAGTTAACATTCATCATTCTTTAGAACTACTTATGTTTCTTTTAGAGTGGATGTGAATAGTTTTTCTGGTGTGCCAATCATACTTCTGATGATTCTTTAGACAACAGTCTTGAATCAATAAGCATTTCTAATCTGCACACTTAAGAAACTGTTAGAAACAAAATTATTTTCATATAAACTATGTGTGTTGTTATCATCAAAATTTAGAGATATAGTGCAGAACTAAATCTTGTTCTATCAATATTATCTAAAAGTAGTAGTAAATCGTCAAAGATTTCTGGTGCTATTTGATTATTATATATACATTTAGTTAGTTTTTTACTTTTATTATTCTTGAAAGATTTGTGATACCCTCTGTTTTTTTTTTATAAATTTTTTTGAAGAGAAATTTTTTATTAAATAAAAGAGTTCTATACAATATTATGCATCAGGATTGCAACAAAAAATGCTAAAAAAGAGCAAAAAGCTAGTAACAAAAAGTACGAATGTAATTTTACAAGGAAGTCAGAAAGATGGAGATGCTATCATGATATTGTTAGATAATTGCTTAATATTTTGATTTATTTAGACTAATTTTGTTCAGAGTAACTTTATCTATATATTTTTGTTGGATAAATACTTTAATATTTTGGAGTATCACCAAATTCTATTTTGCTATGCATTGTGGGATATTTATCGGCTATTTTGTTTTTTTTTTTATGTTTGACAATTTTAGTTTGATATTTTTTGAAATTTTTTTTACCCACCTCCCTATGAGGTCACCCCCAGCGAAAAACCTAAACTATCCCTGCTTCGGAGATGAATCTCCGAAGTTATATTTTTTTTGAATTTTTGTTGACTTCGGAAATGCATCTCCGAAAACACCAATTTTTTGGTGTTTTCGGAGATGCATTTCCGAAGTAAAAAAAAATTCAAAATCCGTGCATATTTTCGGAAGTTCATTTCCGAAACTGTTGCTGCATATACAAATTTCCCTCCTTCACTATTTCATCATTTTTCTCCAAAACTTCTCAAAACCCTCTCTAAAACCCAATCAATCTCTATCAATTTTTTGCCCTAAAATCAAGTTTCAAACCGTTGATCACGTTAAAGGGAGCATAGAAAGCTACAATTTCAGGTAAACATCTCTCATTTCATCCCCTATTTCACTACATTGATTCAACAAATTTATGCTGAAAACTGATATGGTTCGGAAGTTCATTTCCGAAATATATTACCTAAAAATTTTCGGAAATGAACTTCCGAAATATGCCCTGGCAGTTTAAAAAAAAAACAGTTTTGGCCAATTTTGCTAATTTATTCATTTGTTAGGTATGGTGCATCCGGACAACATTGTGCAAGACAATGGAGTATTAGTTCCGGAAATTGTCAACGTTAATAACGATCCGGTTATTGACGTTACTCCTATGATCAATGCGGTCGATGTTCGGCAACATTTTACAAATGATCGGAGCTTCGGTAGTCGCGAACAATTGATTGATTGGGTTCGGAAGGAAGCTAACAAACATGGATTTGGAATTGTTATTTTAAGGTCGGACAACGGAAATAGTAGGCGGAAAGCTTTCGTTGTTTTGAATTGCGAACGGGGTGGTAGTTATGTACAATCAAACCGGGTGCTAAAACACGAGGACAAGGGATCGAGAAAGTGCGGGTGTCCGTTTAAGTTGCGTGCCACTCAGAGGGTTGATGATTTGTGGCGGTTAACCGTAATTTGTGGAATGCATAATCATGCCTTGGATGTCAAGTTACATGGGCATCCAATGGCGTGTCATTTGTCCCGCGAAGAGAGGAATGTGATATCGGACCTAACGATAGTCAAAGTGGCGCCTCGCAACATACTTGCCGATTTGAAGCGTAAGAAACCGGATAGCGTTTCAAATATCAAGCAAATTTACAATGAACGGCACAATCTCAAAGTTTTGAATATGGGCCCTCGGTCGGAAATGCAACAACTTTTGAAACTACTAGGCGATAACAATTATGTTTCAAGCTTCCGAACCTCCGAGGACAAAGTTACGGTGCGTGATATTTTTTGGACTCATCCCGAAAGTATCAAATTATTCAACACATTTCCAACCGTTCTTGTCATGGATTCGACGTACAAGACAAACAAGTATAGGCTTCCTCTTCTAGAGATCGTCGGTGTGACCTCGACGGACAAGACTTATTCGGTGGGGTTTGCTTTTTTGAAGTGTGAAAAAGAAGACAACTTTACGTGGGCCTTGGGAATTTGCAAGTCTTTGTTAGTTGATCAAGAGGTTATGCCAAACGTCATTGTCACCGATCGGGACAATGCTTTGATGAATGCGGTCGATACCGTCTTCCCGACATCTACCGCTTTACTTTGCCGGTATCACATAACTTGCAACGTGAGAAGCAAGTTAAAACCCGCGGTTGGGACAAAAGATAGGCCGGATGAAAACGGTAAAGTTGTCAAAGCCGGTGTTGTGGTTGATAGGATAATGTCGGCATGGAGGGGAATTTTGGATGCATACTCCGAAGAGGATTATACCAAGAAATTGGTACACTTTAGGTCTTTGTGTGGTTCCATTAAGACTTTTTGTCATTACGTCGAATCCACCATTCTTGACAAAGTTAGAGAAAAAGTCGTGTGCGCTTGGACAAATCGGGTTAGACATCTTGGTTGCACCACGACTAACCGAGTTGAATCCGCACATGCGGTCTTCAAGAGGTGGTTGGGTGATAGCAAGGGAGATTTGTGTCACGGATGGGACACCGTGAACCAAATGCTTGAAAATCAACACAATAAAATTCAAACATCGTTCGGTCGGAGCAAGACGGTTATGGAACACCGGTATAAGGGCCAAATTCTATTCTCCCAATTGATTTACAACATATCTCGAACGGGTTTGAATTTTTTGTTTCATGAAGCTAAGCGGTCGGAGACCACGGGGACGGATAGTTCATTATGTGGGTGCACCATTAGAACTACATATGGCCTTCCGTTTGCTTGTATACTTGCAAAAAAGAAAAATTTGAATTCATCCATACGCATGGATGAGGTAGCCGACCATTGGAAGAAACTTCGTTTTGATGATTTTGACCCGCCGAAAGAAAATGACTCCAAAATCACCATCTCCGACGAGTTGGAAGTGATAATGGAGAAGTTTGCTAAAGCGGACGACATAACAAAAATGCACATAAAAGAACAATTGCGAAAGATCGCATTTCCGGAGACCACCGATTTGAAACCGCCATCTCAACCGGTTAAAACGAAAGGTGCACCGAAAAATTCCAAAATTACACAAGATGACACGTCAACAAAACGATCTCCTTCCTATTTTGAACATGTGGATGCATCGTTCCCGGAAATTCATGAGACACCGAAGTCTAAGTGTAGTGGTAACAAAGGAGCCCGTATTTCGAAGCCACCTCGCACACCGCCGATCAAAAAATCACCAATTGTCTACATTGATGAGATGCCACTTTTTATGCACAAATATATCCATAACATCGTTGATGTTGGCGGCGACGACAATTGTGGATATCGGGCCGTTGCGGGTTTGCTCGGTAAAGGGGAAAATAATCACACTTTAGTCCGATGGGAACTCATTGCGGAGTTGACTTCGTATCGGGACATCTACGGCCGACTATATGAAAATCAAGAAAAGTTTGCGAAAATTCATGATTCACTTGTTCCATCACTTACCGGTATCGCTCCGGTCTCGAAGTGGATGTCATTCCCCGATATGGGTCATCTAATAGCAAGTGCCTATGATATTGTATGTGTCGATTTGACGAGGTTTGGACTAAGTGAGACTTTCTTTCCACTTCATAGTCGACCGCCATTAGACTCGTCGGGCCGGATCATATGCATCGGGTATCTACGATCGCAGCACTTCGTCCAAGTTTTTTTGAAACCGGGGTGTCCTATACCGGCTACTTGTTGTCAATGGACCGCACATCGTTCAAATAAGGCGGAGACTTGGCCGGATCCTTTCGTTTCAAGAATGGCGGAGTTTGAAGAAATGATGAGCCAAGAGCGCGAGCAAAATAGAGAGCGGTCGAAGGACGTGCCTATTTTGGACTTAGGATCCACCGATTGGTTCGGTGAATTTTAGTTCGTTCCGGATCGTTTTTGTTTGTAACGATCATTTTTTGTATGTATTGTTGTTTATCATGTAAAATCGGACCGATTCAATACATATATAATATAAGTATGTTTTATGTCATCTTTGTGTAATTTATGTTTAATGTCAATTTCATTTGTTCAATTTACACAACACACTAAGCAATCAACAAAATGCAAAGTTTATGTCTGTTTCTGCATAATTCAGAAATGAACTTCCGAAATATGCTTGTCTGCCTCCTATTTTCGGAGGTTTATTTCCGAAATGTCCCCTAAGGCAGGATAAGGTTTGTTGGGCCATCAATGCTCCAATAAGTCTATAAATACCACACACTCTTCTTCATCCTCTTCACACCACAAAACACAAATGACACAAACCTACCCCCACCTAGCATTCGTCTACTTTGAAACCGGCTACCCAATGTCGTTCCAATTTCGCTTCTCGCGCGACACGCCGTTTGCGGAGTTGATACCGTCGCTCAACACGCTTTTGCGCTATCCCGAGAATCGAAAGGTTGTCAAGCTCGAGTACCGCTCGCCATCGCTTAACGACGAGGGAGGCATTAAGTTCACACCTTTTGAGATCAAGAACGACGAAGATTTAGCGGTTTTGTGGACAACGTTCGACCGATTTTCTTCGAAAGGCCCGATCGAGTTGGACGCGAAACTTCAAAGATCGGCGGACGACGTAATCAAAATGTTGACTCATCCCCACCTACCAGTGTTCAACAATATGTAACTTTAATTTTCAGTAATATTATCGTTGTAATCTTCACCCGATTAAATAAAGCGAATCGTTGTTGTTTTCCATTTTTCTTCTGTCCAGACATAAATTTGGAAGTTCATTTCCGAATTTCTCCAAGGGGGGTGCGTTCGGAGATGAACTTCCGAAACACCACATTTTCTAAAAATGTAACTTTATTTCGGAGATGCATCTCCGAAATCAATATTTTATATTTAAAAAAACACGTTTTCGGAGATACATTTCCGAAAACACCTTTTTTTTTTTAAAAAAAAGTACCTTTTCGGAAATGAACTTCCGAAACAAGGGGTAGTGTTGTAAATTCACCAGGGGTGAGCAAGAAGGTTAGGAGGTAGGTGAAGAAATTTTCTATTTTTTTATGCATTATGAGATATTTTGGTTATGAATTTTTGTATGATTATACATGGTAGAAAAAGATTGATTTTTTTTTTGACAAAAATAAAATATTAACAACTGCGAGTGTTTTTGTATTTTTTTAATTGACGCAAGATGTATTTTTTTTAAAATAAAAATAAAATAGTAATGTCTTAGTTTAATTGAAAAGTATAGAAATTTTTCTAATATTCAATATTGGTGGATCTCGTGAGAATCCATAGAGATGGAAAGGAGAAATATTCTCCCGTGACGGATATCAGTGACGGGGATGAAGAAAAAATCAGAGACAAAACGGAAAATGAGGAAGCATCTTGAGACTGATATCTTATTTAGTATTGTTTAGAAAATTATTAGGCGCGCAGAAGAAGTTCTTTCAATCTAATTTTCTTCATATGCAAAGTCAAGAGATCAATCTATAACTTCTTGTTCAAGGTATCAAAATCCCTAATTACTTGGACGGAAATACATGCTTGTCAATGCATATGATCTAAGTACTTTAATATGCAAGTTCTAGAATAGTCTAAGACAACAAATATAATAATTCTAATAAACTGTTATGATTAATCATCGATGACAAGAATGAGTACTTATTTCGGAAGATATAGAACGTTATTTATAGAATAATTATCAAAATTATATTAAGAAAGTTCTTAGTTTATTAACAACTACATATAGTATATAAAACTCAAAACATTTGAACCACAGAAACTTGACAGACAGGGTCATTCTAAAAAGAACTTTCTATTTATGGGAGAAATTGAAGAACTATATTGTTGACATTTTTATTTCTAGAAGAGCTAAATTTCTCTCTGTCAGAGAAATACTCCTATGTTCTAAGAAAATGTAGTTTAATCTTTTTATATAGACTATGAAAAATAATAAGTAATTGTGACAATATCTTTTAAAAAATCATTGCTGATTCACAACTCTTCTAGATGTTCCATGGAATTTCTACGGTTTATGTTTTTCTGGACATCCTATGTCACACTAATGATTAAGTCTGTAGTTGAATATCTATTTTTTGAATAAGGGATTAAAATGTCTTTGAAATTGACGATTTTATGAATCAAATTGACATTATTTTGACCCTCTAGATGTTCAATGGCATCTCTACAATATTTTTTATTGCTTGTAAGAATTGTCATAAATGTATTATAAAATACAATTAGTTGAAATTATACACAAAAATAATAAAGTGAGCGAAAATTGAAATAAACTAATTAATATTATATTTATAAAATACATTTAAATTTAATTTAATTATTAATTTTTTGTTAAATCCTTTATTGATGTGGCTCACACTAACATATGCAACATAAAGTTTGAGTCATTTTTTATGATGTTCGGGTAAATTCTCCAGGTTCTGGCGTCATAGTCATTTTTTTTTTAGATGCTTGAATTTATGTTTACCACTACGGTGATTTATCCTGAAAAGAAACCTATTTGAAGAGAAAATTGGTAGCTCTCTTTGATGGCTTAGGTTTTGTGGACAGCTTTGCTTCCTCTAGTGCGACTCATAAGAAACAAAAAGAAATAATACATATAAATGTAATTCGTAGTGGAAATTTTCACCAAAAGATGAGCGACATACAGTCTTTGATGAGTAATGTACAAAATTTGATCTTTTCTTTACTGTTTTCCTGGTGATCGTCTCCTTATCTCGCTTATTTTCTAGGTTGTAGATGGATGATATGTCATTAGACGATGCTACAAATGAAGAGGACTCAAAGGGTTGTTGTTTTACTTGCAGAGGCCATTAATGTCCAAGTTATTGGAGGAGTTCCAATTATGGGGTCCTCAACTAGTCTGTCTACCCTTAACCTTCCTGCCCTGGTCCCATCAGAAGCTCAGAGTTCTCATGATCAACCTGTTGCAGTGGGTGTTTTATGCTCTTCTCGTGCGTGGTTGGGTTGATTCCAAATAAGATTCTAGAAATGCCTCTTAGTCGTGGACCAACTAGAAGTAGGCTTCGGATAATCAGGAAAGACCAAGAGGACCTGATTTTGGGGAAGGTTAGTGTCGAATCAAGGCACCTTGTCTCCTACATTTCTGGTTCATCGTGGTTCTCGAACGACTGGGGAGTTTTTGTATCTTGTTTCTAAAGAAGATTATGCATTTTTCTCGAGCAAGGCCGAGGTTGTTCATCAAAAGGAGTTTCCTAAAATGGCGAATCAACCCTATCGGACATCGGCTATTTTAGCATCTATTGTTGCTAGAAAAGGAGATATCTTTTTGCCTAACCACCTTCAGAAAGAGAAATAAGTGCTCTAGAAATGTGCCAATGCTCTTATTGTTGAACAAGACTAGTACCTAAAGGAGCTCACAAGGGTAAGTGTCTTGTTTAGAGATATAAGATTTGATGGGAAGACTTTCGGATACCCTCATTTACTGGATGAGAGGGTGCAATCACTTGTGCAAGAGATGAAGAAGAAAGATGAAGCCTTAACATCTATTGGTGGACACTATCCATAGCTGAGGTCATTCTTGTTGAGGCGAACCAGGAATTTACATCCTTCTACATGATGGTGAGGAGTTGAATGTGTCTTTGAGTGAGACTCTTGAAAATTGGACAAGGCTAAAGATGGAGTTCAGGAGACGCGTCTTGAAAACCTCGAGTTATATAAAGAATATGCAAAGTTAGTGGAAGAAAATTTCTCCTTTTTGCAAGTTTCTTCTGAGAATTCCTTCCAGCAGGTAATTTTTTATCACATAATGCACATTTCATGAGAGTAGATCTATCATGATCAAGAGATGGTGGACAGGAAGTCAGTCTTTATTGGGGAAGAGTCGAGCTCATAATATTTTTTTCCTTTTGAGACGCACTTACCCGATGTAACACTTATTGGAGAATAAATAAATTCCATAAATGATGACTTATGGCATATTCCTTATTGAAATTACTTACCATTGTTATATTTGTTATGATGTTGCTTTAGTTCCCCAACTTCACTTCTCTGGAATTTGTTGATGTTTGAGGTTGTGCTCAAAAGTTGTATTGAATGTATGCGGGGACTTTTCCCCAGCCAAGGGTTGGTACTTCTTTACTGTCCTCATACTCGAGCCTGGTCCAAGGTTGATGTACTGGTGACTCACCTTTGTGCTCTAGAGCGGCTAGCTGCCAAGAGGGGGAAAGCCATGATCACCACTTTGTTTCGTGGTCTATGGTCTTTATCCATGCGACTTCTTTTATGGGGTTTTGATTGCTTTGATCATACACTGGTGGAGTTTGCGACAACACGCCTGGGATGTGCATATCCTTTGTGTTCATAAAGAATAAAATTTGTGAAAATTTATTCATTCTCATTGAAAAAGATATTACAATGTGATGTAGAGTATGATTTATGTATATAGCAAAAAGGAAACTTAACCAAGCGAATTATCGATATTTATTGGTCTCTAGGTGTGCTAGTGTGGCACAATGTTTCTGGTTTCTCTCTTTATTTGGAGTTGTCCCCTGACCATTCAGAATTTTTATCGTCATCTTTTTCAACTACTTGGTGAGGGAGGCCATGTTTTTTCCATCACATTTTCTTTATATTCCCCTTTTGGTCACGTTGCAAGGCCTTTTGTATCCTTCATGATCTAGACCGGTTGACGCATTTTCGCATCGGCTCGTCATGCACATTATGATACCTCATTTTCTAGTGGAGCAGAGAGGCCACCACATCCAACATGTAGCGAAGGGTCTGCTCTAAATGCAATTATAAACGTTTTTGTAGGGAACTACTAAGAATTGTAGGTCAATCATTCTAGTATCTCTTCCTTCTTCCAAGGTGACCATTAGCTCAACACACCTCTATGGGTGATTGGCCGTGTTTTTGAAAGATTGTAGGTCGGCTCCCTCATATGATCACATTTTCTCTATTTTCAATCAAAGCTTTTTAAAGAGCTCAACATGCATAATGCCACAAGAGCTCTCCCTATTAATGATGATTTTGGACACTTCGAAGTTGGTTATCATTGTTGTTATTTCTAAAGGAAAATTTTCATTTGGGGTCTTGCCTACTTTTTCATTATCCCAGATTTTGAGAATAGGTCTCTCTTATTTTCCTAGGGAACCTTTTATATCCTCTTTGTTAATTTCCACCAGTTTGATGATTCTTCTTGAAGTTGCATATCCCTAGGGGAGAGTGTTGCATGCCCCTAACACATTCAAAGGGAGCACCCCCAAGACAATTTTTTTGCTTGCCTTGTTGCTTCCATTTATCATCTTTTATCGAGTCTCCATGATTTCACATCTACGAATCAAGTTTGAATCGATTCATTATTCGTTTTAGCATGCATAAATCAATAATCATATTTGAGCTTGATCATGATCATGATGCTTTTGGTTAATTGCATGAGTCAGTGGAATAAGAATGATATGTGTTATTGATTAAAGTTAGGTGGAAATAAAAGCTCAAAGTATTTTGAAAACCATGAAAAAGTAAGATTTTGTGTATTTGATTCGAATGAGAATTTACACCTGATTCAAATCAGACATCTTCTGGTTCACCTCTGCTAGATTTAATTTGAATCAGACTTTACACCTGATTCAAATCATACAGTTTTTCAGCCTTTTCCATTTGGCTCTGTTTGAATTGATTCGAACCAGGATTAACACTTGATTCAAATCACGGGGTCTTTGATTTGAATCATACTTTGTTCTAGATTCGAATCAGATGAAAAATGGGTCAAAAATCTTTTTCCTTCTTATTCTACTTCGCTTGCTCATTTGACTCAAATCATGAAATATTCTTGATTTGAATATAAGTAACTTTTTCCATCCTTTTTTGTGCTTAATCTCAAGCACATATAAAATTATTTTGTCATCATTTTTCTAGTATGAATTTCATAATCAACATTGTGATTTTCCGTAAAATCAACCCCCTCTCACTTTTAAAAGTTCAAAAATCTAGCAATTGAATTTATTTCTTCTTCAACTTTTAGTTTGATTTCATATCTTGATAATGAAATATTTGTAATTAATTGGGAGAGGCGTCTTCTTGAAACTAATCATTCTTGAAGATTTGGTTGAGATTTTCAGGTAGCTTGCAAGATTGACATCGTTGTTATTGGTGCTAACAAATTCCAATGAAAAGAAGGATGTTCTTCTCTCCTGAATACCCTTGTAGTGACTGTATGGAAGGCTAAAGACAAGGTGGAGTTCTTCTCAAATTCTTAGACAGTTCATCCCTCAAGGAATCAGTAGGATTAAGGGGTGATTGCTATATATGAAGGCTTGGAACAAATTGGTGATACTGGAAGATTCAAGAAGTGTAAATCAAGTAAATATTAAGCAGAAGATTTTGGCATTACGTTGTATACAAGTCAAGATCTAGATAGGCGATTTATTATTCTCAGCAGTATTATGAATTAGTGATTGTATGAACTCTTGCAATATTTGTCAAAATAAAAAAGAATAAAGCAAGTTCCAATGGGAAACTATTGAAGAGTACAGTGGGCAAAGCGAGGACGAACACTGAAGCATTATAACTCCCGGTGTCCTCTCTCTCTCTCTCTCTCTCTCTCTTGCATTTAATTTTCGTAGGATATTGCATGCTTAGGTTTTCAATTCTTGGTGTAGTTTATCGTTTATTAAACTGGCAGCAATTTATTACGTAAGATTAGATTTTCTAATAATTGATGTATAATCGAGCTTTAGTGGTGATTAAATTGTGAGAAACTATTGAGGTTAGAATTCGTTGAAATTGAATTGTTGTATAAACACGCCTCGTGAAGTATGCAACTGGATCAATTGAACCCATTTGGGTAGCATCATTAAATCATCTTTTATATTTTGATATTTGTGAAATGATTAAGTGTTAACGTGATCAAATTTCAATAAATATATAATTTCATATTTTTGCTCTAAATCATCCGTGCGCAATTTTGAAAAACTTATAATAATCCATTTTAGAAAATCGGTTGAATTTTATTTTAGTCTATTCAAACCCTCCTCCCCCTTCTAGATTGTTTTCATACTCCATATTTTCATCCATCAATTGATAATAGAGTCTGGTTTTATGATTAAGACTAATCAATTTCAAAATTTTTGAGAATATGAAAGACAATGACGATCCAAAAAAAACGTATAATAGAGTATCGGTTTTTAAAAGTAGAAATTATACTTATTGGAGACCTCATTTATTAAATCCTCAATCTATATTTATTTTAGAAAAAGGATATATCACAATTTTGTAAAATAAAAACATTTTATAAGATAATACAAAAATGAATATACCTTCGGTTAAGTGCTGCGTTAAAATAGTGTAAAAAAAGTGGTACAATCAAATAAATTGTTTTGGATTGGTCAAGCATAATAGACTAGACTCGAACAACATAAAATTGAAAATATCTATTTTTAGTTTGGATAAAATTGAAGATTTAAATTTTAGGAAAAAAATATCCACAATTTAGCTCAAATTAATCTGTAGAAATAAATAAAATTATTTAAAATGAGTGCATATTTAATTTTTAAGATGATATTAATTACTCCATCCTTTTACAATAACTGTCTTCTTTGAGATTTTCACACTTTTTAAAAAAATGATTAATTATGTTGATTTCAATGATAAAATGAGTCTCATTTATTAAAATAACCTTATTATATCATAAATTTTGACCCTTAAAAAATATCATAAATTTTGACAAGTTCATTACTATATTTATTTGGAAATTTCTTTATCCACCTCCCTATGGGGTGACCCCCAGCTAAAACCCCAACTTGCCCCTGCTTCGGAGATGCATCTCCGAAGTATTTTTTTTCTAAATTTTCCTAGACTTTGGAAGTGCACTTCCGAAAACACCAAATGGGGGGTATTTTCGGAGATGCACTTCCAAAAATACATTTTTCACAGTTTTTGGGGATTTTCGGAAGTGCATTTCCGAATTATGCAGAAATTCTCTTTTTTATGTTTTTCTTAACAGTACCGTATTTTTAATTAAACGAAAACGCCGAACAAACTAAACGACATATCAACATTAAATAATAATATAATAAATAAAATCCGAATAATATATACAAAACGAGTAATAGTGTGCGAAATACAAGCCGAATACAAGAAAAATAAACCCGAACCCCTACTGGGTATGCCTAACCCTCACTCCCTGGGACCTCCTCTGCCTCCTATATGCCGCCGCATGGCCCACATCACCGACCATCCTCTCCACCACGGCGACTGCCTCTGGACCGTCCTGATCAATGATACCTCGCTCCAACGCGTCCCGCCCGAGCAGCTCTATCCGCTGGCAGATCGGCAGGAGATCAATGGTGTGGTCATCCTTGGCCTGCTGGTTCTCCAGGACCTCCTCGTATGCTGGCCTAGGAGCGCCGGAAGCGTCGGGTGTCATCAGAGGATGTGACACCCGATAGAACCATGTGACATACCCCTCCACACTATGCCAGTCCTGCGTGACCTGCATGCGACGATACTCCTCCGGAACCACATGACGCTCCCAATCCGCAAATATGCCAGTGAGCTCCACTCGGGTAACTGTGTCGGGAGCAGCCTCAAAAGGTGACCTGGGTATCATATGCACAAATCCAAACTGCCGCATGCACCGCTCAAGGAGATACCTCACCATGGTGTTGGTCCCGCATGCCAACCATCCAGAATATAACGAGATGCGGTCAAAGGCGACAACAATAGTGTAGTCATTGAATGGCCTCCAACGGATGTCATCGTGAGTTGTGTGGTCGAGGTACCCACGATATGGTCCCACTGCATTGTTCCCCCTTTGGAGATCGTATCGGGCGGCCCTGGGCATAGCGTCCTCGTACGCAGGATCAATGTGGAAGCCGTGGATACGTGGGAAGTAAGAGATGATCCAGCCCTAAAACACAAACACGATAATGTATTAAAAATAAATACGAACCATAAATAAATGTGAAACCATTAAAATGTTGGAGGATCCAGTCAGGAGTGTGGCGGATCCGATCAACTGCCTGGTCCTCCAGTTGGAGGCCTCATTCAGCTTCTGGTATAGGTATACCAGAATAGCTGACCCCCAGTTCCACTAGTGAACGGTAGTCAAGTCTATGAAGTAGCGGAGGTAGGTCACGTCGACGTATCTTGCACTCTTGTCCACAAAGAGTGCAGTGCCTACAAAAAACATGAACCAGCACCGGAGAGTGCAGGCACGGTGATACTCCATAAATAGGCCGTTCTCCGCATCCTCGGATTCGGCCGCCGCCACCAAGTGGTGCTCGTAATAATCGCTCAATGTGGAGAACCGGATATGAGGCCCATTTGTCTTCCGACACTCAAAATCAGCCATATCTGGCTCCATCCCAGATAGATCGCCGTCCAATCGATTGCATCGACCCTCTGGATCCGGGAATGGTTCAGCAGCATCCCCCTAATCGGCAAGTGGAGAAGACATTGCACATCGTGCAAGGTAATCGTCATCTCCTCAACCGGTAAGTGAAAGAAAACGTCTCCCTATGCCACCGCTCCACAAAGGCCCCCTGCATGCCGTGGCTTATGGTGGTATACACGGTCATGCACAACCCACCTAGCCCTGAAGTTGTCACCGCATCATTAAACCACTGCGCCTCTGGTTTAAAGAGACCAAAAATCTTCCTGGCGTGGTTCACCATTTTTTAAGTCACCCTTTCCTGTTACAACAAAAACAAAATCAAAAAATATTGTTAATTATTAAAAAGGAATAAAAAGCTAAATAAAAAACGATTAAAATAATAAAGTCGGACAAATTATAAAAAATACCTCTCCCTCCCATACACGTCGAGCGACATGCTCTTGGTAGGAAATCAACACAGACGTGTCACTGGGCCCTCCCGGGTAGCCCTCCTCCTCCTTCCCGTGCGGAGGGTCAACATCTGGTACCTCCCCCTCCGCCTCCTGGTATCTAACTGCCTCCTCCTCCTCCTTCCCGTGCGGAGGGTCAACATCTGGTACCTCCCCCTCCGCCTCCTAGTATCTAACTGCCTCCTCCTCCTCCTCCCGTACCTCCTCCTAACGGGAAGAAGATACCCTAGCCAGCCGACTCCTCGATCCAGACGAGTAACCGGGCTCATCAGTATCTACGGGTGCTCGTACTCCACCCCGTCTCCGCGTCGCTGCAAGTTACACCGCACGCTTGCGTCTAGCCGACGCTGTCTGTGTCTCTCTCCCCTGTCTGATATGTGCTGGGTTGCCTGCCATATTCCTGAAACAATTGAAATCTATAAAAATGCGAAACAATTAAATAAAAAACTACTTCTGGACACATTTCGGAAGTTCATTTCTGAAACTGGTGAGGGAGGTGTTTTCGAAAATGAACTTCTGAAACACCCCTGCGAACTCCATTTCTGCACCTTTCATGGCAGACCCCAAAATCAGTAGTTCAAACATGTTATAATGCTTCTAAACAACCTAAATACTACTAACAACCTACCCCTATATCATTTTTGTAATTTCTAACAACCCTAACATGCATTTCAATCATGGATCTAAATATTAAGAAACTTACAAATTGAAGTGATTGAGAAGCTTTTGAATGTAGTAGAGCAAGTATATGGAGCCTTTGATGTAGCCTTGTAAGTTGGTTTGCAGAAAATCTCTTTGAGGTTGAGTTTGAAATTGATTTAGGGTAAATGAACTGGGGGGAGGGGCTGTTTTGTTTAATCTGCAAAACGTGCAGTATTTCGGAAATGCACTTCCGAAATCCTGTTTTCGGAAATGCATTTCCGAAATAAGATAAATTTTGGAAAAAAAAAGGTGTTTTCGAAGATGCATCTCCGAAAACAACATTTTTTTGCACTTCGGAAATGCATTTCCGAAACAATAGGCATTTTGGGGGTTTTTACCAGGGGTCACTAAGAAGACAGGGGATGGATAAAGAAATTCTCATTCATTTTTTCAAAATACTTGTAAAATTCTTGAGATTGGAAGAGTAGTTACTACTAGGGGTGGACATCGGTTCGAGCCGGTTCGGGTTCGGGCCCAAAACCCCAATCCGGCCCAACCCTCGGATGACATCCATAGACCCAATTCCGACCAACTTAACATTAGGTTTTTTCAGATTCGAATTAAAACGGGTTTGGGTAAATGGACCGGTTTATTTCGGATTGCATTTCAAATTGGGCCAAAACAAATTCCATCCCAATTAGTAATTTCAATTTTTTTTTACTTTTTTTAAATTCTATTCAGCAAGCCTGGGCCAATCAAATTGCAACCCAATTACAATCCAATATAAATTTTATTTTAATTTAAAAAATTGCTAAATACACTAGATTTTTTATGAAAAATGAAGATTATTTGTATAAAAAAGTAGTAACTATTTGAAACCCAATATTGATTTTTTACAAAATAAATTTTTTAAATCTTAATATTACTAATTCTTCACCAACCTAATAATGGCAAACAAAACCCCAAATTTACATAGAAACTTACAGTTTAATGCACTAAATCATTAAAATTAAATTTTTAAAAAATTGTTTTAACAATGAATAAATTGAATATCAATAAATTGCTTTAATAAATATAGACCTAAATCAACCCACTAAACAGGATAAATTATAACCCAATGAATTCAACAAAGTTCAGTCCATCATATATCAAGTCCTTAAACATTAAAAAATCAGAAAAAATTAATTCAACAAAATTCAGTCCATATATCAAGTCCTTAAACATTAAAAAATCAGAAAAAATTAATTCAACAAAACTCAGTCCATATATCAAATCCTTAAACATTAAAAAATCAGAAAAAATTAATTCAACAAAATTCAGTCCATATATCAAGTCCTTAACATTAAAAAATCTCATAAAAAAATTAATACTAACACTTTAAAATATATAATACGATCTTTGCTCATTCCTAAGTCCAACTCCTTCCCTGCTTCATTCCTCATTCTGTCAAGATCAAAACACAATATTTTTTAACACAACCATTATAGTTCATCATACATAACAAAAATAACTAAACACAAACATATACAATGTATGAAGATCAGGGCCGGCCCTGGGCCCGGGCAAGCAGACCCACAGCCCAGGGCCTCAAAAAATGGGGGGCCTCAAGTTTTGCGATTATAGTTAAGAAATATAATACTGAAAGAATATATTATTTACGTTTTAGCGAAATCTGTAAACAACTTCTTGCCTGTAGTCCAGTGGCGTGGTAATTGTTGTGGGAGCTAAATGTTACGTGTTCGATTCTTAAATACTTAATGGCTTCCAAATATTTAATTATCATATTTTTTGAGAGAATATAAATAACTGCAGTAAATAAAGACTTCATTTTAGAATGAATATAACTGTAGTAAAGTAAATATGTAAATATGGCAAGTAAAGTAAATATATAAATATGACATTAAATTATGGTTGATTCAGAAGTATATAAATATGACATTAAATTATGGTTGATTTAGAAAGAATATGGAGAGGTAAACTTAGTTAATTATACCAATTTTAAAAAGATAAACTTAGTTAATTATATTCAATAATTAGTATTTTTCAATAAATTTTTGATATAATTATTGTGACAATTAGAATTTCTCAAATTTTATTTATAAAATAATTTGTATATGATCAATTAAACTTTATAATGAGATTTTAAATTAAATTTCATTTTTAATAATTATTTATTCTAACCTTTATAATTTTATTTTAATTTATTTTAGTATACATTTTAGAGACTACTTATATGCTATAATTAAATATTTAAAAGTTTATCATACAATTAACTTATTTATTATCATATGATGAAAACAAATTTATTATCATTTGTGCTTTGATTTATTATTTTTCTGATCAAATTAAAATTCTTTTTGTCGTTAGAAACAATCAAGATTTCATGTTTTTTATTTTGTCTCTGAGATTCTTCTTCATTTTAGAGACGAATGAAAAATCGGTTTTTTGTTAGGGGTCCAATTTTATTTTTGCCCTGGGCCTCTAAAAAGTCGGGATCGGCCCTGATGAAGATGAAGGGTGACATAATATACAAAAACTTCACTAAAAAAGGAATTTTATTTAACCATGTGAATGATTAGTAGATACTTTTCATTAACAATTAGTAGAAACTTTTCATTAACCATGTGTGAATGATTGACACATGCTTTGAAACAAAGGATGGATTTTAATAGATTAAAGTTCCATTTCTATACCCAAATTCTCTTTTGATGTTAATAAGTACCTGCAAATATGAAACTTGGATAGAATCATTCTTCTGATGCCATGATTGCTAAATTGCAGCCCAAGTTTTCTTACTTAGATTTAATCTTATGAGCTGCAACATAGAAAGACAGATTGTTAAACAACTTTACAAACTTTACATTCAAAGAGATAAATCTAAAAGAAGGCTAGAAATCATAAAATTAATTTCGCATACCTCTGGATGTTCTACAGAGTCAACCAATCGTCAACCAAATCGACATCATCTACTCTAACTCTTTCAGGAATTTCACTCCAAACATAAGCAAATGAAGGTTAGTAATAAAAATCAAATAGACATCAACACAAACCATAAATAAATAAAACAACATCCACAAACCATAAATAAATCTTAGGCTAAATACCCTTTTTGGTCCCTTAAGTATACCTTGGGGTTCATTCTAGTCCCTTATCTTTAAAAAGTTCCTTGAAAAAACATTCCAATTTTTTTGATTATGTCTGGATTCAAACCAAGTCCACCTTGCTTGTAAGCTATTGTAACTTACCACCACACCACTTTACAATTTATGCTAACTATTTCATTCACATTTCTTATCAAGTTTATTATTTCAGAAAAAATATTAAAAAACATTCATCTTCATCAGAACAACATCCAGTGTGCAACCATTTTCAACATCATTTACAACAGATTGCACTACAAAGCTAGCAGCTATCCATCATGAATCACAAACAAATCCAAATTTCAAGAACAAAATCATCATAAAAAACAACATCATGCATTCTCTAATGTCAAATCAAATTAAACATATAAAAATGCAAGATTGATTTGAGATTCATAAACCTAAAAAAATTGGAATAATAATCAATTATTTACATTACATAACCATAGAAAATGTTAGATTTGAAAGGGAATTGACACAGAAGATCAAAAGGGGATGGAAACCGAATTCAAAATCGCGCCTTTCTGTCATTTATGTTGAATTTCCAACAACAGAGCTACATCACAAATCTTTAATAGTTCCCGTTTCTAGCCTTAGTAACATGCTTTCTTTGTGTGAAAGTTGCAGTTGCAGTGATGGTGGTGGAAGGAAATTGGAGGATGAACAAGAAGAAGAGAGTGAAAGTGAAACCCACCTTCATTTTGAAATGAAACCCACAAATTTCTCTGTAAAATGAAACCCACCTTCACAGTAACAAAGATGAAAACGTGGATCAATTTTCGGTCTAGATCTGCAAATAAATTGGGGAATTAGAAATTAATTTCAATGATGAAATCACTCTAGGTTTTGAAGGTGAAAGTCAATTGGGATTTTGAGGTGAAAATCAAAATCGATTTGAGTTCTGTACGAAGATGGTGAAAATCAAAATAAGGTTCAGCAAGAACAATATACGGTTCAGCAAGAACAAAAATGGTTGAAAAAGATGAAGTTAGATCTAGGTTTTATTTAGGTTTTCTAATTATTATTTTGTATTTTTAAAGTTTAATTGCAGACTGTAGAATAATAATCATCAATTGTGAAATAGTTTAGTGGTAAGTTACTAATCTTTACAACCCAAATGACTTGGGTTCGAATCTTGTCTAAGACAAGAATTTGTGCAAAAGTTAACGCCGTTTCAAAAAAATGGACGGAAAGGACTAACGTGGAGAAAACTCTTATCTCTCCACTCTATCTCTTACAAGAACTTCGCTCACTTCATACACCAGTAAATGAATGTTAGTAATAATAATCAAATACACCATAAATAAATATTAACATTCACAATACTCAAACACTAAATCAATTTTACAAAACACTAAAGAAAACCAACACTAAATCATTTATAAAAATATAGTAACTCAAACCCTAAATCACAATCCAAAAAAGAAAGCAAATACGTACTTAACCTTTTGTATAAAATCATGTCTTCAAATGCGAGGAAGATTTATCGATGATGGTAGGTGAAGCGGCGGCAAGGAGAGAAATGAATGAAGATGAAGTGAGGGAGAAATGAATTAGGGTTTCTGTTTAAGAGAGTGAGAGAAGAGTGACAAAATTTTGGGTTTTGATATAATTGGTCAGCCTAACTTTGACAAAAACCCAAAATTTTGGGTTTTGATATAATGGGCCAGCCTATCTTAATTAATAATATAAATAATAATTAAAATAATAAAATGTTGCGGTCGAGTTCGGTTTTCGACGGACCCAAAATAACCATCCGAATTGAACCGGTCTAATCCTAACATATCCAAATAAATCATCTGATTCAAACCGGTAACCATTTAAACTCGACCGAATGCTAAATAATTGTTTCGGTTCGGACGGTTACCATCGGTTGGTAAACATTTGTCCAGCCCTAGTTACTACTATAGTTTAAATTGAGATTTTCAAGAATATTCTAGAAGAGCCAAAAATTTGTATTGAATGTTGTACTTTTTTCTGACCAAGCATGCATGAATTTTGATGATGAAAATAGAAGGTTGAATAAAATGGCAGAGACTTGGTTTCAGAGGTCATGATTGATTAGGGTATCCACCGGCCATTGTGGGGTCATGATTTTTAGGGTAACCAAAATGTCTTTTTGAAAAGAGGGAGGACTTTGCACTTCTAGAATTCACTTTCATCTTTATTGGTTGTTGCACTTTTAAAAGAGAGGGGCAGGGGCTTTACATTTCTATTTATTTATTTATTTTTCATTAAAAAATAAATAATTTATTAAATCAATCAATTCAAACAAATAAATTTTATATTAAAATATACTCTTTGTTTTAAAACACATTTTCACTTGAATTATAAAAAATATAATAATAAATAAAAGATATTTTCGAATTTATTTATACTCTCTCTGTGTTAAAACACATTTTCATTCAAATTAAAAAAATATATAATAGTAAATAAAAGAGGATTATTGAATTTATATTAAAATATATTCTCTTTGTTTTAAAAGAAGCGTTGATATTTTTATATTGATTAAAAAATTATGATAATAATTAAAAAGAAAAGAGGAGAGATATATTTACTCCAAGAGTAAGTGTTGAAGACTTACTCCAAATCTTAATCATTGATTTTCATTAATCTAACGGCTATAATTAAAGATAAATATTTCCAAAAATAATTAGATTAAATAATCAATTAAAAATGTTAGATTAATGAAAACTAATGGTTAAGATTTGGAGTAAGTTTTTTACACTTACTCTTGGAGTAAATATATCCCTTCTCAAAAAAAAAAAAATTAGTTTATTAAATTATTTTTATTTATTATTGACGTAGGCAAATTAATGTGAGAAAGTAATAAATTAAAAGTATTAATTATGTGATACAATTGAAATATAAAAATTAAAATTGTGACAAATATTTTGAGGGGGAGTCGCTCCTAAAGTGGGATTTGTGGGAGGCAACTCGGGAGGTCAACGAGGGAGATTTTTTATAATTAGGACACATTTTGTGGGTTTTTTCATCTTCCTTTTTCTAACCAAGGTGATAAGTGTGTGAATTTTTTCCTCTTCCATTTTCTATCCATTACCTAAAACCTGGTGCTTACGGTGATAGATGTATGGGTTTTTTCACTTATAAAGTGTTCTATCTTTCCTTTTCTATGTGTGGATTCTATCTTCCATTTTTTAATCAATGTGCGACTTTCTCCTCACACTTGATTCTCAACACCCCCCCCCCCCTCAATAGATGTGTGGATTTTTTCACTTATAAAGTGTTCTATCTTCCATTTTTTAACTAATGTGAGACTTCTTCCTCACACGTGTTCAATAAGGTGCTTAAGGGGCAGTTTGGCAGGGGGGTTTCAATGAGGGAGCATATTACACACCACTTGTCCACCTAAAACCTTAAGCTGATAGATGTGTGAGTTCTCTAACTTATGAAGTGTTCTATCTTCCATTTTAGACGAATGTGAGACTTCTTCCTCACACATGATTCTCAACAGGATTCATCGTTTATTTAAAAAAAAAGAATAAAACAAAAAAAGATTTTATTAGATTTATTTTATTGGGGTCATATTCATTTGACATCTGTTTAAAGGGATTTTTTAATTCTTAAAGCAACACAACAAATAATCAATTTACAAGAGTTTTAAAGAAGAGCACAAGGATGGAAAAGACACGAGTGATAGAAGGTGTTGTCAATTATTAATAATAATTAATAATATGAGAGCGTTCCAAAATGACAAGAAAAATATGTTAGTTTTGAATTCGAAAGTTGACAACACTTCATGAAGTGTTGCAGAATGAAAACATACAACTCTTGACCAAACTTTGTAACTTTTGGTAAGAGAGATTGTTTCACCAAGGGTCGCTACCTTGTGAAACAATACCAATGTGACCTATAAATAATTCATTCCGAATTTAGAAAATAACAATCACAAAAATACAAATCCTCTAGAATAATTCCAGAGCACTCTTCGCTACATTCGAGTTTTCGCCGGTCTTGCGCAAACTCGAGAAGGCTGAATTATCCTGGGTATTCCTGCGTAGAAACTCCAAGACAAATTGGGAGTGCTTGAAATACTCTAAGGAAAGTGATTCCGTTCACGATTCCAGCATCGGTCCTCTCGATTGAAACACATATTTCTAACAATCTTATAGTATTTTCAAATAATGGCTATTGAGGCTTCCGTTTCAAACATCATAAGATAAATTATTGTATCGTCGACACATTCTAAATGCAGGAAGAATCTAGCTTCCGAATTCGAGTAAGTTTTTATTATTTTTCATTTAATATTGAAACATTATTGAATAGAAAATGAAGGTCTTGATATATTGGGTTCTATCATGAATATAGCGTTGTATATGTTTGGTTATATTGATTTTTTTTTTAACTACTGCTCACATTATTTATTACATGGTATTAACTACTTTAAAGAGTATTATGAAACATTTAATACTCGTTAGTAAAAGGATTATTTATGATTTTAATATTATTTATCAATTTGTTTATCCTTTTGATATTCTCAGTGGCTGTAGTTTCAACTTTGCTATGTCATGTAGAATTCTTTTTGAATCAATATATTAGACTAGTTATTCTTTCTAAAGATGATTGGAGTTTAAAAGAAACTATTGAAATGGTTCTAATTGTATATTTTTTGTGTTTTCTTCTTCTTTGAAATAATTGTGTCTAAATGGAATATATCTTCAATGGTTGTTTCTCTACAGAATATAATTTTTCTCAATCTATTATGTTCTAAAAATTGCAATGTCTATAAAAAAAAAAAAAATCAGTTTGAGAGATACCATCTGTTCTCTAAACAATGCGCTGCATCATCAACAACCCTTATATATATATATATATATATATATATATATATATATATATATATATATATATATATATATATATATATATATATATATATATATATATGCTGTAGGAAATTGAAATAATATGGATATATACGTTGCGTAACGAAACGGTGTCCCCAAGCAGTGTAGTGTAACGAAACAGTACATATATATACATACTAACTTTGCATAAACCTGTTAGTTTATTTATCCTTCTTAAAAGATGTTTTAGTATATGTATATATATGCATAAAATATATATTGTTCTAGTCTTAATAATTATATCTCTCAAATTATAGTTTTTTATTTGAGTATAAAGATATAGTAACAGTACATAATGTTAGAATTGTTTAAAATGATAAATTAAATTTTTTGAAACATTTATATGGAAGAGACATGAGCATATTAATTTATTAATTTGAAATTATCATCAAAATAGAAATGGTTAATTCATTACTGTGTATGATTTTAAATCTTGTAAATGAATTTTGATTTGGATGCTACGTGAATAATATTTTGTGAAACTTATTATTATAAGACATATAAAGATCATTCAAATATGATTCATAACGAGATGTAGAATTTTGAGAACCTTATCGTGGAGGATAAGGAATTTGAGATTCCTACATTTGAAGAACCTCGTGAGAAAGGTTATCCACAATTATTAAAACACAAACCGAAAGTTCGTCGATGATGGTTGAAAAACAACTCGAACTTAGGTTAAGAAAGAGAGTTCGAAAGACTCAGGATCTAAGACCGAACAGAATAAATTCTCGACTTATTTCTTCAAGTAGAAGGAAATAATGAGAATTTTGTTCTTAAGATTCCAATTATTCTTCAAGTAGGAAGATGATTCTAAGATTCATAATGAAGTAGTAACTTCAATGGAACCCTCCTTTTGGAAGGATGGTATCCAAGATGAAATAAATTCAATAATGTCAAACTATACTTGGAACTTGTCGATCTACTTAAAAGATCAAGATCCATTGGATGCAACTGAATGTTTAGAAGAAAGTATCATAAAGATGGTACACTAAACACCTACAAGTCTAGATTAATAACCAAGTGTTTAGACAAAAGGAATGTGTTAATTATTTAAACACATATGCACTAGTAGCAAGGACGGCAACAATTAGAGTATTGTTTGCATTAGTTTTGCATGAACTTATAGTTCATCAAAAGGATGTCAAAATGACATTCCTAAAATGGAGATCTCGATGAGGAGATTTACATGGAGAAATCAGAAGGTTATATACTTCCTGTTAATGAACAAATAGTGTACAAGCTTGTTAAATCCTTGTATGGATTAAAACAAGCACCGAAACAATGACAATAAAAGTTTGACTTTGTCATTGTAAGATTCTCCGATTAAGGAGGAGTTAGAGGGAGAATTTTTAATCTTATCAAAACAAGAATTCAAAGAGTTTGTCATCATCAAAAAGGGGGAGATTGTGAAGAATATATCTTATATATAGTTTTGATGAAGACAAAGGTTATCAAAGAAGAAAAAGGATCAAAAGTTTCATGCACGTCAATGATGAAGTTGATCAAGAAGGTTGAACATAGAAATTCAAGTGAATATTTGAGACAAGAGAATATAACTAAGGTACTCATTGCAATTCATAATATTTATTTTAAATTGCTCATAATTTTATCTCTCACTTCATCTAAAAACCTTCTTGCATCATCATGCATGATTATCTAAAAAGTTTCTTCATCCAATTCTTGTGATAAGTGTTTGTACACGAAGTTGTGTAAGAATATTGTGATATTCCTTTGTCTCTATGTTGATTACATGTTGATCATTAGCAACGAGATGAATGAAATCTTAGAAACAAAGAGGTTTCTAGCTTCCACATTCAAGATGAAAAATCTTGAAATAGTGGACACTCTTTTCGATCAAAGTAAAGCGAAAGAGTGGGGGTTGAGAAAATCACATTCAAGATGAAAGATCTTGAACTAGTTGACACTCTTTTGGAGATCAAAGTAATGCAAAAATAGTGGGGGTTATGAACTTAGTCAAAGACACTTTGAGAAAGTTCTTGATAAGTTCAAACTATCACGTTTCAAGAAAGTGAATATTCAATTTGATCTTAGTGTCAAAATGATGATGGAAGAGATGTGGCTTTATTAGAATACGCAAGTGAAATTGGTGTTCTAATGTAATGTACTAGACCTGACATAGCATTTGCACTTAGTAAATGAGTAGATTTACTAGAAATCCAAATGGTGAGCATTGGAAGGCCATCACAAGGATTTTGATCATCTTTTAAAAGCCAAAATCTTGACCTCCGTTATGGTAAGTTTCCTGCATATAAGAAGGATATACCAATATGAGTTGGACATCGAGTGTTGGAGATCATATATTTACACTAGTTGGGGATGAGATTTCTTGGAAGATCAAGAAACAAATATGCAACACACTCTTGACCATGGATCCATAGTATGTGGATCTCGCTTCCACTGGTCAAGAAGTTAAATGGTTGAAGGACCTTCTGTTGGAAGTTCCATTGGCTAAAGACAATTTTTCAAAGGTGTTAACACAATGTGATAGTCAAGCCAATTTATTAAGAGAATTCAGATATGTGTAAAATGAAAAGTCTGGGCACTAAGGCCTTAGACATTCTTTCGTGAGAAAATTGATTAAAGATGTAATCATCTCATTCACATATATACGATCGATCTATAATTTTGAATAAATCATTTACTAAACTACTGGTCAGGGATTTAGTAAAGACAACCTCAAGAGGTGTGAGGCTGAAACTCCTTGAATAAGTGTTCCAACAATGATAGCAACCCAATCTGAAGTTAATACATCTTAACCTAAGATTCAATGGGTAACAACAAGTCGTTGATTTGGAAGATGGTGCAACATTTTGTGACAATGTTGACTATTACATAATTGAGGGTTGAGTTTTTTTAGAAACTCTGAATGAAGTTCTATATCGAGGAGGATATGTATCTCAAGAAATAGATACAAACTGAACTTCACCTATATGAATTTCAAGATGGTGCCGTCTTAAAGTGAGAGTTGGAGTTTCTCTCATAAAGAATTCATGAAAACAAGAAAAGCACATGGCCATAAATAGTGCTAGGCGAGATATGTAGGCGAAGAACCTTTAAAGAGTGTGTGTATGGTAACGCCGGTCTGATCACATGGGATAACGGTTCAAAGCATAGCTACCTAACATTCCGATTAGGCTTTGCGTTGTCTTTACTAAGGTTAAGTTCAAATCGAAAGATACCTAACTGTATTAACACTCTTTTGTTTTTTATATTCTGGAATTGGACTTGTCATTATTAGAACAAGTGGGGGATTGTTGTAAATTATTAATAATAATTAATAATATGAGAGCGTTCCAAAATGACAAGGAAAATATGTTAGTTTTGAATTCGAAAGTTGACAACACTTCATGAAGTGTTGCAGAATGAAAACATACAACTCTTGGCCAAACTTTGTAACTTTTGGTAAGAGAGATTGTTCCACCAAGGGTCGCTACCTTGTGAAACAATACCAATGTGGCCTATAAATAATTCATTCCGAATTCAGAAAATAACAATCACAAAAATACAAATCCTCTAGAATAATTCCAAAGCACTCTTCGCTACATTCGAGTTTTCGCCGGTCTTGCGCAAACTCGAGAAGGCTGAATTATCCTGGGTATTCCTGCGTAGAAACTCCAAGACAAATTGGGAGTGCTTGAAATACTATAAAGAAAGTGATTCCGTTCACGATTCCAGCTTCGGTCCTCTCGATTGAAACACATATTTCTATGTGTAGGAAACCTAAATTTAGTATGTTGTTCATACCACTACGCTAATTTTATTGATGATCTTGTTGAGTAGCTTTACTTTTTCTTAAAGTTATTTTGGTATACACAATTTATGAAGGTTTTGTTTAGAGTAAGTTTTTTCATCTTTATTGTTTATTCTAAGATGGTTATTTTTAATGTTACAAGGAAGACTTTTGTGATCTTGATATAATGAAAGGTTTTAATAGGTCCCATAATTTTTACTCTATTTTTTTTTAGGGAAGTTTTCGACGTTAATAATTTGACGTTCTTGCTATATTATTTTTCTGTCATTATTATTTTACTTTGGAATCGGTTGTTTTGGTTGCTTATTTGAATTGCACAAGTTTGAGAAAATATTCCGTTTAAAAAATATTCTAATTATTTGATTATTTCCCATCAAGAAATATGGAGAGTTCTTGTTGGCTTATTTGTGAATTTAAAATAAATAAATTAATATGACATTAACAAAATAAATATGAATTTGTTTTAATAACTTGTTTGAAAACATATATTTTAAAAAGAAAGCGCGTCCATCAGATATACCTAATAATAATATAATATAATTCTTTTGTAAGAAAATATAAAATATAAATACACTCTTTATCCTGTGTTACATTAAAATAAATTCTCTCAAAATTGTCTAGCAAAAAAAGTTAGACTCTTCCACAGCTTAATCATAAAACTTCAAATTTTGATTAAGACAATTATCTTCACTTTTTGATTCAAATCTATAAGAAAAAAATATTTTAAAAAATGCCACATTCAATTTAAAATTTAATAATAATTACTTTTATAATTACATACAATATATTATTATCATTTTCATCACTAAAATTATCAACTTTACATTTATGATAATATATATATATATATATATATATATATATATATATATATATATATATATATATATATATATATATATATATATATATATATATATATATATATATATATATATATATATATATATATATATATATATATATATATATATATATATATATATATATATATATATATATATATATATATATATATATATATAGAGAGGAGGGATCAAATTACACCCGAAGAGTTACATCACGAGTTACACTCGTTCAATAACTACATCTCGAATTAATATTTTTTAAATTCAACCGTTGTATTGAAACATAATATCATATAGATCATACCTATAAAGTTTGAGCTTAATCTATAATGATTTACTATATCATCAAGATATCCAAAGATTAACGTCAAAATGAGCTTTTATATAACGTTAATTTTAATGTAATTCAATGACATAGTAAATCATTATAGATTAAGCTCAAACTTTATAGGTATGATCTATATGATATTATGTTTCAATCCAACGGTTGAATTTAAAAAATATTAATTCGAGATGTAGTTATTGAACGAGTGTAACTCGTAGTGTAACTCTTCGGGTGTAATTTGATCCCTACTCATATATATATATATATATATATATATATATATATATATATATATATATATATATATATATATATATATATATATATAGGGGACGACTCAAGTGAGAACACTTGGTTATTATGAGAAATGAGAACAATGAATCACAACCATTAAATTTTGATTTTGTTGATTTTAATGGACTTGATTGATTTCTCTTTCTATGTTGATTTAAAATAAATATTAAGGATCATAGAAAGAGAAATCAATCTAGTCCATTAAAATCAACAAAATCAAAATTTAATGGTCGTGATTCATTATTCTCATTTCTCATAATAACCAAGTGTTCTCACTTGAGTCGTCCCCATATATATATATATATATATATATATATATATATATATATATATATATATATATATATATATATATATATATATATATATATATTATAAAGTGAGATTTTCATGGAAATATATTCTAGAAGACCTAAAAATTTATAGAGTACTAATGGACATGCTGTAACACTACACCGTTAATACATTTATATTTTCAAATTTGTATTGAATGTTGTATTTCTTCTTGACTGAGTAATGAAATTTGTTAAGAACAAAATATGAATCATGAATGGACTTATGTAGATTATGATTTTGATGAATTGATGATTGAAAATACTACTATTATGGATGGTTGGACAAAACGGCAGAGACTTGGCTTTGCTGCTTAAATTTATTAGGGTATCCACCGGCCATTTTTAGTCAACTAGAAAATGTTTCTTCTCAATGACGGTGTTTCCAAAATGTCTTCTTGACTATTCAAAGAGGACTTAATACTAAGAATTCATAATTCATTTATATCGATTTATTTTCATATTTATAAGAAAAAATTATTTTAAAGTAATTTTATTTTGAATGTAATATTAATAACTTCTATTTAAATATAATATTTTTTAATTAATACTATACATATTATTTTCAAACTAGTATTATAATTTATTTATGATATTGTAATTAACCAATAATTAGTGTTTTGATCGACTTTAAATATGCGCTACTGTAACTACGAGGTATTGTTCGTTTAGAGTGTGAGAACTCTAATGACTTTATCTTTTAAAAAATACGTCACATTGGGTTAAAGAGTGTGTGTTGGATATAAATTAGCCTTGGCCACGATTCCTAAGCTGTGAGACTATTTTATCCAATCACAACAGCTGCCTTTCAGTCGAGGCTAAGGGGCAGTGTGCGAGCAAGTGGGTCCGAAAATTGTTTTAGACATTTCCAAAATAGTCCCACATTATTTGAGAATCGAGATCAAGAATAATTTATATACAACACTGCCCTAAACCTTATAAAATGCCTTTTCTAAAGGACAAAGTCGTGAGGATTCTCACACCAAAAGAGGACAATACCTTGTAGCCGCAGTGGCGCGAACTTAAGGTCAATCAGAACATTGACGCTAGAAGGAGGAGTCAGACCCACATGCTCGCACCCTGCCCCTTAGCCTGGACTGAGGAAAACTGTTTCGAGCTAGCCAAAATAGTTCCAAATTGTTTGAGAATCGAGGCTAAAGGTAGTTTATATACAAAACCTACATTCCTCAACCCAACATGGCGCTTTTTTTAAAAGGACAAAGCCGTGAGGGTTCTCACACCCAAAGCAGACAATATCTAGTAGTCGTAATGGCGCAGACTTTAGGTCAATTGTAACAATTAGTAAGATCAATTTGATAAAATAATATTTATAATTTCTTGTTAATTTTAGAGAAACAATCAACTCTAATGATTTTTTGTAGGACAGAGAGACTAACATAAATAGATGATAACGTATGTTCTAGATGACTTCAATACTAATTGTTCTCTTTTTGAGAGAATTGCCATTGATGGTATCCCTTGTAAGATTGACTTAGTTGAGTGTCGTGGATTTTCTAATTTCACTTCTCATATGGATCTCATTGATCTTCCCCTTTTAGGTAAGAACTTTACCTGGTTCCATCTGAATGGAGGGACTACTAGTAGGCTTGATATAATTCTTACGTCTGATGTCTGGTGTGAAAAATGGGGCTTAATGTCGCTGCGGGATCTTCCATTGTCCTATTATTCTTCGATATGCTAATCAATTTTAGAGTCCTAAACTATTCAGGTTTAATAACCATTGGTTGGCCCATAAGAGTCTTAAAGATGTAGTCCACTCTAGTTGATTGAGTTTTATTTTGATGGTGATAAGTGACAAAATTATTTAATATATATAAGTACTTATTAACTTCGTTCACAAGTAATCAATGGAAAAGAAAATTCTAATTTATCAATATAACAAGATAAAACACTTGTATGAACTTTTTAACTACGTATTCACAAAGTACATGTAAAAAGAACCAAGAAAACACACAAACAAAAATCAAGATCCCGCCTAGAAAAATATTGGCTCGCCCAATGAAATAGAGCAAGAACAAAGCACCATCTAAAAGGTATTCTCGCTAAGCAGAGACAGGGTCTCGCTAGGTAAGTAATTCTAGGTAGTTCTATGGAATTCTTCTCATTATTTAATACTAATGATTTTTTTCATGATTAATGCTTGTTTTGGATTAGCTACCAAATACATGTTTTCATAGTTTTGATTCAATATAAAGATATAATTGTCATTTCTAGATCCAAACTTTTCATCTACTAAATGCTAAACTCTGGACATAGGTTTAAGTTTGACATCCATAAAAACTATTGAAACTTTATGTTATCGTATTTATTAATAGATTGAGGAATCATCTATTAGGTAATACGATTGATTTCATGTTGTTGACTTAGGCTTAAGCTACAATATAAAGCAATGAATGGTAATATTATTAGATGATTATAATTACATATTATTAATCACGATCATACATAAGGATAGGTCGATGAAATCTAACCTCAATAAGTTTTCTCAATTGTTAACACCAAAGTTCAACTTGCATTCTTTTGTTTCAATTTCATAAACAAACAAACTTTTACAAACAATTCTTAAAATCATATAAACTATTGAGCGATTTTTAAAAACACATCAATCCTTGTAGAAACGGTAAAATATACTCATAATTGACCTTGAAACAACTGTTGGGTGGAAGACCTTGTTCTTAAAGAGAAGCTCAAATCTTTGAAAGGTGTTATAAAAGTTCAAAATAAGGAAGTGTTCAGAAACTTGTTCCATCTTATTAATTTGTTAAGAGAAAAGATTAAGATTTTGGGTCTAGTTGAGAGGTCCAAGTCTATTGTTTTTCAAAGGTCTAAGTCTAATTGGTTAAAAGAAGTGGATATTAACAAAAATTTCTTCCATGCCCATGTCAAGATTAGGAGTAGGAGAAATTATATCTTCGCTTTCCAGGTCGGGGACTATTGGCTTGAGGGAATGGTAGAGATTGGGCAAAAAGTGTCTGGATTTTTCACCCAACAATATCTAGAACCTCTGCCAGATCATCATCAATTAGATGAGGTAGATTTTCCATCTCTCTCATCGGATGGTAATCAGGTTCTTTCTTCCCTTTTCCTTCCTGCTGAGACTGACTTGACAACGTCTTATTGTGATGAGAATAAGAGTCCTAACTCTAATGGCTTCAAATTCCCTTCTTTGATCAATTAAGACATCAGCTAAGGAGCAATCTTCTTTTCATTTTTGAGCAGTTTCACTATATTACCTCTCATTCTTAAGGTGGAATCACCTACTATTTTAGAAGATTTTTTGTTAAATCTCTATAAACTAAACTAAGATTTCTTTGTTATGTATATAATTAACGAATCATCAAGCCGATTCTCTAACCTTGCTCTCTCAATCCTATTCGTCGTCACTTTTCTTCTTCTTATTTATCTCTTAGAAAGGAGTGATTTAGGATTGATTTTGATCCAAAATCACCTCTTCAAATCGTTTTTGTTTCTCTATTAGTTAACTAACTGATTTTCACATATATTTAGTGTTTTTTTTGTGATTTCGTCATTTTAGTGCATCATTGTTTGTTTTAATTTCCTATCTTTGTGCGGTGTATTTTGTATTTTCGTCTTTGTGCAATGTTCATTTGTTTTAGGTTGGAATATGAGTTTTAATATAATGCAGATCCAATATATGACTTTGGTGCCATTAACGCTACAAATCCTGATGCATAAATATTTCGGACATTTCAACATAGTCATAGTTATATTTGTAGGCATATGCAATTTACCGTTTTATACTATTAACATGGATTATGTGAGTTTGTTTGCAGATTCATCCTTTTTATTTTTGGTGATTTTTAATTTGTATTGAATGTTTCATGTTGAAATGAATTTTTTTTTTAAATAAAAAAATTAACGAAATCATGATTGCAATCTTTTTATCATAAATACATAACCATGTGAATTAGTCTCTCATAATTTCTAATTTGAAGCAATCTCATAGTTGATCCAATGTATCAAATCTTATGGTGATATTTAAACTAATAAAGTCAAATATCATACTTTTTATAATTTAATTTAATTTATATAAAATATAGTGCTTGAGAACATGAAAGAATGACAATCGTATAAACTCTGACATAAGTATTTTTGTTCATTATATGTCACAAAAGTCCTATAAGGTGTGCTAGTAAAAGTATAATGAGAAACTTGTAAATGATTAGGTTAGCTAATAATCCTCTCCAGCCAATTTGTTCGGTAGTTGTTCTCGTGCGATTGTCTCTACTCTATGATAGCTAAGTTATCTAGAACATGTTAGTCAAAAATTTAAAAAGTTATCTAGAAGATAGAATTGTTCTTAAAAAAAATCAAATCACATGACAGTTATTTTAAAAAATAAAAAATAAATACCTTTTTTGTCATCTATTTACAATAATAATAAACTTTTGATCTATTTATTCTAAAAACAATTATTTTAATTTTTATTGTTTTTTATATTTCTTTAATTAATGTTGCTGACATGATTAGATATATTTGCAAGTTTGAGTAACTTTTTAAAGAAAAAAATTATCTAATAAATAAAATTATTCGCAGTTTGATTCAGTTTTAAATGATTAGTTAAAATAAATTTAATTTGATTTGATTTAATTTTATGCAATTTAATTTCAATTGATTTTTGAATATATAATTATAAAGTATAATTTTTATTTATATTAATGTTAAAAGATATTATTGTTTAGAATTTAGAATAATAAATTTTAAATAAATAATATATCAAAATTAAAAAATGAGAACTATCTAATATCTTTAATATAAATGAATTACTAAAAATAAATAGATAAATAAATTAATAAATAATATTAAAATAAATTAAATATAGACAAATAATAACTTAACATAATATATCATATTAATAATAAATAAATAAATATTAAAAAATATATATACGTGTTGGTTCAATTTTAAAAAATCAATCTAAATTTTGATTTGATCTAAATAATTTTTATAAAAAAGAATTCAAACGTCTTCAAAACTATTTAATATTTTTACTAGTTTTGGTTTATTTTTTTTTTATAGATTTACCATTTTTTATTGATTTGAGCACCTTTATACATGATTGTGTGTAGGCACAAACACACTAACAAACTAATCCTAAAATAAGATAAAGTTAAAATTAAATTGAATTAAGATTACAAACTAAATATATATATAAAATAAACCATGTTAACATAAGTGACAACATGATAAATAAAAAAATGACAAATTAAATACACAACTCATATACTTGAATTTGTCCTAACCTATTAGACCAAATAAAATATTACAACAAATCAAATTTTTAGGTACCAAAACAATAATAAAAATAACAACATCTCATTTAATTATCTTTAAACAAAAGTGAACTATATATATATTACTCCTTTGTGCACATCCATTCATCATGATTCAAACAGATTCAGCATCTATGGCAAACACAAAAGAAAGGTACTTTTTTGTTTTGTTGGGGACATAAATGTTAAAAGAACCCTTTGTTTTTGTTTTATGTTTCAAACCTCAAAGTGATGAGTTTTTTTGGTTTGTGTGGTTTTTCAGATATGCGGTTGTTACAGGATCAAATAAAGGGATAGGATTGGAAACTGTTAAGAGATTGACTTCAAGTGGAGTCAAAGTTGTTCTTACTGCTAGAAATCAGAAGAGAGGTGTTCAAGCTTTTGAGAAATTGAAGAAGGAGTTTGGGTTTTGTTGTAATCTTGTTGTTTTTCATCAGCTTGATGTTACTGATCCGTTTAGTATTTCATCATTGGTGGAGTTTGTTAGGGATCAGTTTGGAAGACTTGATATCTTGGTGAGAATTGTTTTCACTTTTCTGTTAGTTTTTTGTTTAATTGTTTCTTTCTCTTGATTTTGATTAATCCTAATGATGTAAGACAATGCATGTCAATCTTACAAACTAAGTTTGTTCATTTTCATAATATGATTCTGAATTACCATTTGTTTGGTGAATCTGGTGAAAAGGGTATTTTAAGAATTTTCTGTAATTATTGTTACAGTACCTTCTTAATCACTGGTGTTCTTTCTGTTTTCTTAATATTTCAATTTTCATCTTTTGGCTGAAACAATATATCTTTAGTTATCTTGGATTGGTTTTCTGATTCTACATGGTTTATAATACTCCTGTATACCACATATAAGTATTTTGAAATTCATCAATTAAGTTGCTCGAAGGACTTAGATTTAAGATTCCAGGTGTGTCTGGTGTCTGTGTCAGACACGAGTAGACATGACTGAGACATGTAATTACATTCAATGACTTCTATTTTATCTAATTATAAAGCAAGTGGACGGATTAGTCTTGTGTCTGATGTCTATGTTAGTGTTTTGGCATCTGCGAGTTGCACTTTGTTTTGGTGATTTATTTTTAGGAGGTCAGTTTCACTTGACTTTCGACACTTTTTTATGGATTGAGTCCTCTTTTCCAATACTGTTCTCAGCTTTTCCTAATAATCACATTGAGATTGACGACGAGAATGTTTTAAATCATGTGCAGGTGAATAATGCAGGAATCAATGGTTACAACGCAGATGAGATGGTAAGCGGACATTTTATTTTTGTTTTTAATTTTATACTCTTCGGCATAATATTGGTTCTTAATAAGCCTTGGTTTTTCTGTACATGAATATGCAGATTGAACCGACTATTAATTGGAGAGAATTGAGTCAGACTTACGACATGGCTGAAAAATGCATAATAACAAATTACTACGGCGCTAAAGAAACTACCGAGGCTTTTCTTCCTCTTCTAAAGTTATCCGATTCACCAGTAATCGTAAATGTTTCCTCTACAGCAGGCCTATTAAAGGTAGAGCAATGATATAGTAGTTTATTGTTAATTTGAAATTCTTTAAGACCTGTTTGGATTGACTTATTTTGACGTGTTTCTCAACATAAAATTGTGTTATTGTGTGTTTTTTCAGTACATATCAAACGAATGGGCGAAGAATGTATTAGATGACACCGAAAATCTCACTGAAGAACTAATAGACGAAGTACTAAAAGAGTTTCTGAAAGACTTCAAGCAAGATTCACTCGAAAACAATGGTTGGCCAACCTATCTTTCTGCGTACAAACTCTCGAAAGCAGCTGTGAATTCCTACACAAGACTTCTAGCATATAGACATCCAAACTTCTGTATCAATTGTGTTTGTCCTGGTTTTGTTAAAACAGATATGAATAGAAACACAGGTGATATAACTGTTGAAAATGGTGCTGCTAGTGTTGTGAGATTAGCATTAGTTTCTTCTAGTGGTTCATGTTCTGGTCACTTTTTTGCTAGCCAAGATTTGTCTAGTTTTTGAGAATCTTTTTCAATCTTGAATGTAAATGATAGGTTATGTGTTTTGGATGAATTGTTTGCTCATTTGTTCATTGTTGTCTATTGTTGTTTATGATGCAAATATGGTGAATGGAAATTCTTTGATAACTATGAATTAGGGAATGGAAATTCTTTGATAACTATGAATTAGGGAATTTCTCGTTGCACTCATATAGGGTGAAAAACACCCCTAAAATCCTCAAAATGCTCTTCGGATATGCATATCCGAAGGCACATTTTTCACATTTTCAAATATTTCGGATATGCATATCCGAAAATACCATAAATCAGTTTCAGATATGTACATCCGAAATGTGCTCTGAAAACTTTAACTTTTTAAAAAACTACAAAATTACATTGTTATAATCGGAGTATGGTAGCAACTAAAATTAATACTTACTTTTATTCGATAAAATGTAATGAAAATAAAAAAATACGTAGACTAGAATAAAATATCGATATCGAAATATAGTAATATATAGTTGTTCAGATAAGTGCAAAATGTCGAAATATTACAACACCAAAAAAGGTCATAAATAGATCATAGGCTATACTACTACAGAGTATGCCTAATGCGAACTCCCAACGACCTCCTCTGCCTCCTATACGCCGCCGCACCGGACGCCTCACTAACCATCCTCTGCACTATCACAACCGCCTCTGGACCGCCCTCCTCAATGATCCCTCTGTCCAATGCCTCCTGCCCAATCAACTGTATTCGCCGACATATCGGCAGGAGATCAGTGACATGGTCATTCTCGACCTGCTGGTTCTCCAAGAGTTTCTCATGCGATGGCCTAGGTGGACGCCCAAGACCATCAGGTGTCATGATAGAATGTGACACATGATAAAACCATGTCACATATCCATCTATACAGTGCCAGCTCCTAGTGACCCACGAACGCCGATTCTCCTCTGACACCAAATGATGCGCCCAATCCTGAAAGATAGCAATGAGATCTCGGCGGGTAACGATGTCGGGAGCAATCTCAAATGGAGATCTCGGTATCATCTGCACACGTCCAAACTGTCTCATGCACCGCTCTGGGAGATATCTGACCATGGTGTTAGCCCCACATGCCAACCATCCGGAATATAATGTGATGTGGTCGAATGGGACAACATCACCGTAATCACTGGAGGGCATCTAGTTGATGTCATCATGAGCAGTACAATCGAGGTATACACGATATGGTCCAACTTTCGGATTCCCCCATGGAGAACATATCGTGCAGCCTTAGGCATAGCGTGAGTGTACAAAGGATCAGAATCGTAGTCATGAATGCGGTGGAAGTAAGAGATGATCCAGCTCTCAAATGAAAATATGAAAATATGTTAGTACAAGTTAACAAATAAGACTTTAAACGTGATATAACTAAAAAGAAGTGTATCATGAGGAGTGTGCAAGTGCCAGTTAACTGTCTGGTCCTCCAATTGCATGCTTCATTCAGCTTCTGGTAGAGGTATACCACAATGGGCCCCCCAGTTCCACTTATGAACTGTAGAAAAATCAATAAAGTACCTGAGGTATGTCATGTCCACGTAGGTTGCACTTTTGTCCACAAAGAGCGACGTGTCAATCAAGAACATGAACCAACACTACAACACACAGGCTTAGTGGTACTCAACAAAAACCACATCCCCTCATCCTCGGCCCCAATTGTCGCCACCAAGTGGTGCTCATAAATCTCCTTCAGGATGGAGAACCGGACATGCGCCCCAGTCATCGTCCTGCACTCAAAATTTTCCATATATGGGTCTATAGCTAGATAATCCACCATCCACTCGATAACCTCAACCCTCTGTATCTGGGAATGATCCAATAACCTCCCTCTGATGGGCAGGTGGAGAAGACATGCCACATCGTGTAGTGTGATTGTTAACTGCCCAACAGGAAAGTGGAAAGACGATGTTTCCTTGTGCCACCTTTCGGCAAATGCCCCTGCATGTCGTGGCTTATGGTAACATATCTAGTACAACATGACCCGCCAAGTCTGAATCCAACAACAACATCATTAAACCACTCAGCCTGTAGTTTAAATAGATCAAATATTTTTCGCGAATGGTTCACAGGTTTTATAGGCAACCGTTCCTGTCAGAACAAAAAAATATATCAAGAATGTTAGTTGTTGGATTCTAGATAAACCGTTTAAATTAAAATGTGTAATAAAAAACAACCTCGCCGTCACAAATATGTCGAGCGACATGGTCATGATAATATATCAAGATAGATGTGTCTGAAGGTCCTCCCCGGTAGCCGCCATCCTGTGCGTCCCGAGCATCCTCGTCGTGCTCAGGGTGAACCTCAGGTACCTCCTCTTCCTCTTCCTCCTTTCTAACCTTACGGGAGGAAGACGCCTGAGACAACCGACTCTTCGGTGCATATATGGATCTTGTAGGCGCCTCATCCATTTGGACTTAGATTCGGACTCGACCCCATCCCCGTCCCCGAGTCACTCTTTGCTGTGCGGCTCTCTCGCGTCGAGTTGAGGCTGTTTTGGTTGGCCTCCCCTATCTAAGTCGATCGGTCGGTGCCTGGTTGTCAACCATTTTCCTAAAATAAATTTGAAAAAAAACATTTCAAAGCGCATTTCGGATATCCATATTCGAAACTAGTTAGAGGTTATTTCAGATATGCACTTCCGAAATAACCTGCGAACATCCGAAGATAATTTTAAAAAAAATTACTTCATATATATATATATATATATATATATATATATATATATATATATATATATATATATATATATATATATATATATATATGAAGTCATATTTTTTATAAAAAAATAATCTTCTAATACGCATATTCGAAATAAAAATATTTTAGAATTTTCACCGCGAGTCTTTTTAGTAAATTTACGAGTACAATTAGAATTTTCCATTAATTATGAGCATGACACTTGGAATTTGCACCACAAATAAAATAATGGTCACAAAGTGAATAAGAATGGGGAAAATTCTTAGGTGGACACATACCTAAGAAATTGTTTTACACACAACCAATCACAAAATTTTAATTAATTAAAAAAATAAATACTAATTTTTCTCTCTCCTTCATAATCTCAACCACCCCATGAATCCAATTAAAACCAAAATTAAAATTAAAATAAATTAAAAAAAAACTCTTTCTTATTGGTTGTGCCTAAGAATGTGGGTTTAGGATCGTGTCCATGCAAGAATTGCTCTAAGAATGGAACTATTTATTTGAAATGAGATGACGTGTAAGAACTTTTAGTGTGTAGCATTTTATGTAAGTTTAAGCACAAAGCCAACTACTTTGTTGACTTTTAACCAAAAGTGAATGAAATTTATAGCACGTGCTTTGCTGTATTATATAAACTTCGAGAGATGATTTACAAAAAGTAAAATATGATTTGTTAAGTGTGAACAAGTATATACGTTAAATATTAAATATAAGATCTGCAAATTTTGGGGATTCTTTCTGACCGGACCCAATGCACAAAAAAGAATTGAGAATGCCCAATCTTATTCTATGATAAATACCCTCCTTTTTGCATTAAAGTAGGTATGAAATTCATTTTCCAAGACTTTTATTTCACCTTAAAGTGATTCATGAGCTAACTTGTGCGTTGAGATGTTAACTTCACAGATTTGGTGTAATAATTATGAGTGTACATGTGTTTGGTTGAATCGGATTTGGCGTAACCTGTTATCCAATCCATTCAAATTTCGATGGGTTGAATTTGTCGTTCAACCTACAATTTCATTATCAAAACCGACCCAAACCGACCCGTTCATTTATGGGTTGGTTGAGTTCGTGGGTTGTGTTTCAAATTAAATAATAATAAGTTTTTCAATTTAAAAATATTACACGATTCAATACATTTATACTCATTTCTAACACACAAAATGGATAAAGCACATCATATAATATCTAATAATATTCCTCAACATGACATAACACTGGATAATAGTATAAAATTCTATAAGACACATTATTTTTATAAAATACGTAAGTTGAAAATGATACAAAAGAAAATAAGAAACATTTAGTCTTAGAATTACATAAACTCATTGATTTAGTAGTATTATTGACGGAAAATAAAGCTTTTTTGAAAAAATTATAGTTTAGTGCTGAGTGAATAATTTTATATTTCTATTTAAAATAATAATAATAAATAAGAAATTACTAATGTCACATCAAAGAGTAAGGTAAACGGGTTCGCAGGTTGTAAAACTCAAACCTAATATCCAAACCAAAATTATATGGATTGTTATGGGTTGGGTTGGATATACCCGTAAATGAACGAGTTCAGATAATTTATGGGTTGGTTCGGTTTGCATTATCGGATTCGTGGGTCGACCCACACTCATGAACACCCCTAATAATAATTGGGTGTAGACTATTCACATATTGTTTTTTTTTTCAAGTGTTTCATTATATAAAGTAGGTATGAGATTCATTTTCCAAGACTTTTATTCCACCTTAAAGTGATTGTTTTTTTCTTAATATGCCACATGATTGATTCATTTATGTGTTTCAGAAGAGGTGATGTATTATATCCTATAATCAATAGCGGGGGAAAATATATGGATTCAAATAGTCTAAAAGAGAATAGACCAATTTAAAAATTTACTTTAAAAAATTAGAGTATGAAAAATTGTTTTATATAGTGGAAATTTTACTTAGAAAGTGTATATTCTTTTTAGATAGAACAATAACAACACTTAATCAAAAACACAAAATAAGAGATTGATTAAAAGTGCTAAATCAATCAATGTCTCGATTGAGTCAAAATTGATTTACACGAGGTGTGTAAAGCGAATCTTATCAATTGAGTAAGATATCTAACATTACAATTTTTCAGTGTTAATAAACAATAAGAAAGTTTCAAAGTCTCAATCTAACAAAACCTAAAACTTATTAACGAAATCGCTATCAATGCAATAAACCTTAATATCATGTGATTCTCATAAAACAATAAATCTTAACATGAAATCTTAAACAAAAAGTCTATATATATATATATATATATATATATATATATATATATATATATATATATATATATATATATATATATATATATATATATATATATAGAGAGAGAGAGAGAGAGAGAGAGAGAGAGAGACCACGAGAGAGAGAGAGTATGTCGAGTTTATAGTGGTTCAACAATTCATCTTTGCTTAGTCCTACTCCACTCTCCAATGGATACCCATTAAAAATTTGTTGTGATTCCACTATGATTTTGAAAATTTTACACAATTTTGTTTAGTGAAATCACAATTTGAATAATGGTGAAAATAAAGATCTTCAATCTGAATCCTCTTTAACTGAATATAAATTCTGACAATGATTCATCGCAAAGTCTTTACTTTCCTTGACTCCAGTCTTTCATTTTCAAGAATGTTGTTCCAAGATTCTGTTATCAACGACCTTTACTCAACCCTACTAGTTCCTCGAGTCTCAAACTGTATGAACATGAAAAAAATTCGACTTCATATGTTGACTTCCACATAACTCTACCAAAGTAATATTGGAGAGAAGATGTTACAACATCTTGTTCACATTTGTCAAGAACCATGTTTTAGCAAAGTTGTTGCAAATCTTAAAACCATGAAACTAACACAAAGGAAAAATAAAAAGTAAAAAGGAAGAAAGAAATAAAGTTCACAATATATAGAGAGAGTTATCAAAGACTAATGAAAAGTAGCTAAATAGACACCTGTCCCAATAAACAGTGAGTGATTGTGTACCCCACAATGATATAATTAAGTCTAGTGTCTAGGAGAGAAGGTGTCTAAGATTTAATTACATTCACTAGGGAAATGATTAAGGTACGTCATAATAAATGAACAAAGATGAGAAATGACCCTACCCAAGGAAAACACGATCAAAATCCCAGGGATAATGTGAAAATCAAGGCCGATTGCAAAATTAGACTACAACATAAGAAAAAGAAGGTCGACCCTCATCATATTATAGGACGTGAAGAGGCAACTAGAGATCAATATAAACTAAAGAAACACAAGCTCTAAATGCGATACAAAATCCCAAACCATACATCGATTATGTCAAAGTAGGCTTGCGGGGCAATTGTTCCTACCCAATCTCAATGCAAAACCAACTCGGAGTCCGAAATAGTCATAAAATCTAAAAGATAAAGATATTTGTGATAAAAATGACATCATAGTGATAATGTCAGTAGGCAAAATATCTATTTTGATATTTGTTATCAAGTCGAAGTTTCAAGGACCTGTGGACCAGGCATATACTTGCCTTTAAAAGTACCTGATCTAGGCAGGAATGCAAAGTATGACTATTACAAGTTATATTGTACCATATATCATTCAAGACGATTATGATTGCTTTTAAGGGACAAGGGTCTACAAAAACTCTAATAAAACCCCTATGAAAAAGAAGGCAGACGTCAAATCAAGTTACACATAAAATTCCTTAAAACTTTATATCTCTCATATCTAACCCCCACTAACATGGATGTCAGAATATATAAAGATACTACCTCCACTAAATCAACTGAGCAGCTAGAAAGGAACCACCGACCTTCAGACCGGTGATGACAAACATCTGATCATCTTTGAGAAGAAACTTCGTCATGCAGGAAGGAACATAAATAAATAATTATGTAGGAGGGAGTAGCAAGAGTTAACCTATCTTCTAATGCAAGAGAATCCAAATTAAAAAATTGAGTTACCGTTTACACCACATAGAGGAAGTCTTAATTATATACAAGTTCTCATGGATCCCATAAAAACTGCCCCCAATGGAGGGAACATGTGCCATATTCTAAGAATTCTTCTATTTACATTTCATCAATATGTATAATACTAAACATCATATAAAAATCGAATTCTATATGAGAATATGCTAATTGTTCATCAATCTCCAACATCATGGATTTGGGAGCCAATTATTTTATATTTCTCTTATACTTAACTTATTAAGTTATTACTATAGGTATATATAAGCAAATGAGATGTTTATCAAAAGTAATTAGTGCTTCTAAAACACTTATCTTCAAAATGGGAAAAGAAGCAAAAACCAACAGGTAAATGATACTCTAACAAATCATATGTTTTTGTAACTGTGGCTGATATATATATTTGTATGCATTTATTATATTTGTGTAGGTATGCACTAGTGACAGGAGCTAATAAAGGAATTGGTTATGGGATATGTAAGAAATTGGCATCAAATGGTGTAATTGTGGTTCTTACAGCTAGAAATGAGAAGAGAGGTTTAGATGCAGTTGAAAGCTTGAAAGAGTTAGGTCTCTCTGATTATGTGGTTTTTCATCAACTTGATGTCACTGATCCTACAAGTGTTGCTTCTTTAGCTAAGTTCATAAGAACCCGATTCCGAAAACTTGATATCTTGGTAAGTATATAGGTAATTTAGTTTCATCTCTTAAGTTTTTCGTTTAAGAAGAGTTAAGTTGCATATTTGAAAACATTGATGTAGGTGAATAATGCTGGTGTTGCTGGTGGTATAGTGAATGGTGAGAATGTTCTTAGAAAGGTAAGATTTTTCTTTTGTGATTTATACTTCTGAGGGTAGATTTTTTCTTAAGAGATTAAATGGGGTTGATTTGTTTTTGTAGGTAAGAGGTGAAATATCTGATTGGAATATAGTAGTATGTCAAAATTATAAATTAGCCAAAGAATGTGTTGAAACAAACTTCTTTGGGGCTGAAAGAGTAACGGAAGCTCTTCTCCCATTGCTTCAACTATCTACTTCTCCAAGGATTGTCAATGTGTCATCTAGAACTGGACAATTGAAGGTTTGAATATTTCCTTAGTTTTAACTATTAGACAATTTCATACTTTTCTCTATATATTTTCCTTGTGATTGAATAATGTGATCTTTTATAAAACCAATTGTTCAGTTGGGAATGGCTTCAATAGCTTTAGTTATTGTAGTCATGAGTTTGGTTATTTTAGTTAACATGATGAATAAATGAATGATAAAAATGTATATTATATTAATGTGAGAACAATTTGTTGACTAAAGTTATCAAAGTTATAGCGAAGTCGTTTTTTGCTACCGTGGATCTGTACTTTCGATGCGATGGAAAAGGGGCGGATCTATAAGGTTAACACTCCAACGTCTATGTCATTGAGAGATATCAGAAGTAAAGTGTGAGTGCGAATGTGTTTGAATACTTGAAGCGTTTTACCCTTATATACTAAGAGCGGTTGAAACTGCTCGCGCATGATGTGGCGTGCTGTGCGGACAGCCGTCAGATTGGATCACACGGCAATTGATGATGCGCTATAGGGTAAAACTGTCTGTTTTTGGTCAAAATAAAGTCTACCTACCCAGCGTGTCTTTCCTTTTGAGATTCGATATTGGGTCTTTTTCTATGAGTCTTGCAAACAACTCAGAACTCCAATCAAATAAATCGATTAACTAAAAACTAGTCATTTTGTCAACTCGTTTAATCTTGATAACAATATAGTCCAGTTGAGTTAGATCGAATCAAATTGGACTAACTAAATGACGGTTGATTCAACCAATTTTCAATTTTTTTTCTTTATTTACATTTTTATTTATTTTTCCTCTTTTATATTAGACTAATCAAGCAATAATTTAAGGGTCCATTATTTTTATTTTTGGTATGGTTTTTAAGATATTTAAATAAAGATTTATATTTGCCACAAGAAATATATGAAACTAAGGTTTTATTATTTTTCTTCTTTTATCCTTCAAGAATATACCAAATGACTGGGCAAGAGCAGTGTTTGATGACATAAAAAGTCTTACAAATGAAAAACTTGGTGAAGTGCTTAGAAAGTTTTTGAAAGATTACAAAGAAGGAGCATTGGAAACCAAAAACTGGCCAACATTTCTTTCTGGTTACTCAATGGCAAAAGCAGCTTTGAATTCCTACACAAGGTTGCTAGCAATGAAGTTTCCTCATTTCCGCATAAATTGTTTATGTCCTGAGTTTGTCAAGACAGATATCAACCATAATACTGGATTTTTAAGTATTGATGAAGGTGCAGAATGTCCTGTGAAGCTAGCATTGTTGCAAGATGATGGTCCATCTGGTCTCTTTTTTCTAAGGGATGAGGTGATTTCTTTTCAATAATAATATTGGGAGGAAATATTGACAACTTTATTTTTATCAATAAGACTTCTTTTGGTCTTTCGTATGTATTAACTCTTGTACTAGCAAAGTTTCTCGTCCTCTGAACTCGAAGTAATACTTCTTCTGGTCTTATTTGTAAGAGAAAATTGACTTTTTAAATTAACTAAATAATCAATGTATCTGATGTAAGTTACCGTCCTAATACATTGATTATTCAATGAATCTAAAATTTATTTATATATATTTGTTGTAATAAATATTAAATGGGCTAATGCATAGCTTATAACTTCATTATGGAACAACCATTATGTTATTATTTTACAGTAACTCACAAGTATATTATATTACATTTGTATACTTAAAATACTAAACAAGCTGTTTATTCAAAAGGAAATCACTTCATCTCTTAAAAAGAATAGACCAGATGGACCTTCATCAGGCAACAATGCTAGATTCACAGGACATTGTACTCCTTCATCAATGCTTAAAAAACCTTTATTCTCATTGATATCAGTCTTGACAAAGCCAGGACATACACAATTTATGCGGAAATGAGGAAACTTCTTTGCTAGTAACCTTGTGTATGAATTCAAAGCTGCTTTTGCCATTGTTGTACCAGAAACAAATTTTGGCCAGTTTTTGGATTCCAATGCTCCTTCTTTGTAATCTTTTATAAACTCTTTAAGGATTTCATCAAGTTTTTCATTTGTAAGGCTTTTGATGTCATCAAGCACTCCTCTTGCCCGATCGTTTGGTATTAACTTAAAGGAAAAAAGAAGAAAAATGATAAAAACCTTAGTGAAATTCGTTATCTCTTTTGTGACAAATATAAATAGCAAAACCTTTATTACCAAAAAGGAGTAGCAGCGCAGCTTTTTGTCTGTTTGGCTTCTATTTTTGTATAAACTTTATTTTTATATTGAAATAGAAATTGAGTTGTACGATAATTACCTTCAGTTGACCACATCGAGAGGAGACATTAACAATCCTTGGTGAAGCAGATAGTTGGAGAAGTGGAAGAAGAGCTTCAGTTACTCTTTCAGCACCAAAGAAGCTTATTTCAACACATTCTTTGGCTAATTCATAATTTTGACTTACTACTATATCCCAATCGGATATTTCACCTCTTATCTACATAAACAAATCAATTATGTTTATTGTCTGTTTATCTGCTATTTCTGTATAATTTTTATTACATATTATGAGACTATAACAAAGATCTGTTGACGAAGAAGAAATATTACCATTTTAACAAGATTCTCTCCATTCACTATTCCCCCGGGAACACCTGCGTTGTTCACCAAGATATCAAGTTTTCCAAATCGGGTTTTGATGAACTCGGCTAAAGAAGAAACACTTGTAGGGTCAGTGACATCAAGTTGATGAAAAACCACAAAATCAGAGAGACCTAATTCTTTCAAGCTTTCAACTGCATCTAAACCTCTTTTCTCATTTCTAGCTGTAAGAACCACAATAACACCACTTGAAGCCAATTTCTTACATATCCCATAACCAATTCCTTTGTTAGCTCCTGTCACTAGTGCATACCTAGAAACAAGATTACCAAGGTAAGACTATGAAGGGTATCTTGAAAAAAATAGGCTAAGGAAAATGGTACTATACCTTTTTGTTGCTTCTGCCATTGCTGGAAGAGTGTCTGAGTCTACTAAAATCAAAATGGGTTTGTCGTTTTGTTTATATCTATCTATCTATCAATCAATCAATCAATTCTCTTTAAATATTCAAGAGTTCAATAAATTTTGTTTCAATTGTGTTTTTTAAGGTTTGTTGTTATCGACAAAATCAATTGTTATTGGCCCACATTTTTCTGTTGGTTTTTATATGTTTTAGATAGCATCTCTCATGCAAGCATTTGATCTAAATTGTACTGTATATTTTGTTGTGTGGGACATAACCAAATTATCTAAATCGTATCTTATTTTTTTGTGTGGAACATAACCAAATTGACATATGAGATGTAAGCAAACTCATTAATTAGTTTTTTAATACAACTAGTATGATCATTGATGCAGATTTTCTGCGGTCACTAGCACACGTATTTGTTGAAGAAAGTCAAGTGATGAGATTTGTTGGAGGAGTTTGGAGTATTAATTTAAAGTTGAGGAGTATTAGCTTTGTGAGATACACAAAACTTATCCAACTAAAACATTAAGGTAATTGATGAGTGGGTTCTCTCGCATATACATATTCAAGTCACCACATTTTTATCCGATGTAAAACTATTTCCCCACTTATTCACACTTGCATTATTATATTCTAACACTCTCCCTCAAGTGTGAGTCCACAATGCTCCCCCACTTATACTTGTACCGCCGTTACTTCTTCTTGGACAACGAGACACCTCTTCTAGGGCATTTCGATACAAGTGAGTCGGTCCCAGTGGCGGAGCTAGAAATTTTAGTTAGCCTGGGCAACAACTTTACACCACTAGTTATTCATCTGTTTTAGTTTTCAAACCCTGTTTTTCCTAATCTTGCCCCTAATTTTGCCCTTGGTTTTGTCTAAAAATCGGTTATTAAATTGGGGGAAGTACAAAGAAAATAGGGGTTGAGCCCGGGCGCGTGCCCAGACTCGCTGGGCCTTGGAACCGCCCCTGGTTGGTCCCTTGCTGGGAGAGTTACTATCGGTCCCTTTTCTCAGACCAAAGCTTATGATACAATTGTTGGAGGTAACTCGAGGGGTCAACGAGGGAGAATATTACACTTGGGACACACTTTGTGAGAGACACGCCACTTATCCACCTAAAACCTTAAGGTGGTAGGTGTGTAGGTTCTCTCATTTATAATAAAAAAGGTTAAATATAAATCATATTTGATAATATTAGCGAAATTCAGTTTACTTTTAGTATTATTTTTTTTCTTGATTCCTTCCTTTAAATGTTCCTTTGTTCAAAACATGCGCTTCAGGTACTCTTTTGGTGCATATACGTGTGAGGATCGTATGGATGAAGAGGGAGAAAAAAAAAGTAATATGGCAAAGAAGTGAAGGAGATATGGCCTTTGAAGGGAAACCGTGACTTTCTAATGAAAGGAGAAAGTTCAATTGGAAAAACAAAGTTACTGCTACATTTTAAATTTTCTTTTCCTAGTGAAAACAATTGTCATGTGAAGTGGACTTTTTGTATAATGGATTAGATCTTGGTCTAAACAATGTCTCTTTATTTTTTTATATTGAGGGATTTGGACATGAATGAATTGGATTATTTAGGATGAAGTGGATATGTAAATTGAAATGGATATTGTTCTAGACTAATTCGATGACTAATAAGGGCCCAATTCCTATATGTCCTTAAGGCGGCCCAACAACCTAAGTCCAATCAACTAAGGACGGTAAGAGCGTGATCTCCCCTCTTCGGTCCTCGCGGACACGCCTCCATATTGTCCGAGGATAGCACATCACCGCTACCTTCGACCTGGCTCGCGCCTGCACTCACGGTAAGGCAACCACTCTACTTCTCGGCCGAGGACAAACAGCCCCTACTCGCTGGACATCTCTGCCGACCAGAGATATCTCTCCGCCCACCCAAACAAGGGAGGATCCAAGCTTATGGGAATGGGGGCTCAAGCCCCCACACAAAAATTGAAATTCTAATGGATAATATTAGAGAACTCTAACTTCACCCCTTGGGTCTCTTATGCACCATGCGCGTTGCCAAAAAATGCCCCTGCTTCCGTAGATGTACCGCCGGAAGCACTTTTTTAATTTCAAATTTCATTTGTTCCGGAGATACATATATGGAAGACTTCTAGCGATGCATCTACATAAGCATTTGATCTTATATTTGCGTCAGACTCTTCTCCTCCCTTATTCTTCACTTTTCTTCTTCATCACACTCTCTAACTCTCTCAACCTCAAAAATCAAAATCCACCAAAGTTGTTTTTTTCTCTCGAGTTCGGCGGTAAACGTGTGCGTCAACGATCAACACCTTCCATCAACTTCAAAACTCAATTTAATCGGTAAGTTTTCGAGATTTCGAGTTATTTTAGAATATTTCCCGTAATAGAGTTTGAATACACTTTTAGGTGTAGAAATCATTAGTTAGTTTTAGAAACATAGTTTAGAGACAATGTAGGTATTTTTTTATATGTAAAACGGACGATAAGCCACCAAAATGGGGTTTTATATAGGGGTGGCAATCAAATCCGTTAAACCAAAATCCATCCAATCCATCCACTAAATTATCCATCCAATCCATCCATTATAGAAAATATTACTTAATGGATTGGATCTAATCCATCCATTTAAAATTATGGATGGATTCAATCCATCCAACAAATTTTGAAAATCCATTAGATTATTTGATTCTTTATTTTAATTTTAATGGACAATATTTTTAATCAAATAAAAATTTATTTATGTTAAAATAAAAACGTTTCTCCCGTAAATTTATTTAATGGACAATATTTTTAATTAGTATTTAAATGCTTGTAACTCATTTAATGGTGTTGCTTCATCCTAAAATTCTTTTGTTGCTTTTGGAAAAAGTCAAACGCGTCCTTACCAATGCACTTGTCTCTCAAACTGGAATAAAAGCTTTATAGTCATTACTCTGTTTTTTTAACTTTGGCTATATTTCACTAAAATGAAATTTTTGTGTTTGTATTTAAAATTAACTTGTATTGTATTCTACTAAGAATAATGTAATCAGAAAAAGAAAACTTGTATTATGCTTGTTTGATTTTCTATCAAGGCTCTGAACGAGGTGTATATATAATTAAAAATTAGTTAAAGGAAATATAAAATAAAAAACAATTTTCTTTGTAAAAATAGAAAAAAAATTATAAAAAATATAAAATTAGTTTTATGGATGGATGGATATTCATCCGTTCAAAATAGCTTAATGGATCGATTGGATGGATTATATTCTTTAATGAATGGATTAGATTGGATTTTTTAAAATAAATTTTAGTGGATCATAATGGATTAATGGATTATTTGGATCCATCCATTAACAATCCAATCCATATCCATCCAATCCATCCATTTTGCCACCCTTAGTTTTATAGTGGCTGGAACAGTGACAGGCGCCATTGTTGCGTCCTTGAAGTTTCAGAACCTTTCGTAGGTGCATATATGAACAAATGAAAAGTTAGGTTGTTCCGTAGATGCATCTGCGGAACAATCCTAGGTTTTTGAAATGTTGGGTGCTTCTGTAGTTACATCTACGGAAGGTTTCTGTATTTGCATTTATAGAGGTAAATTTTTTTGAAATGTTGGGTGCACAGCTTCGTTTTCACCTCCCCGGCCTCGTCACGCTCCGGATTACCATCGTCATCACGTACCGTCACCAACTTAGCTAGCGAGGTGTACGCTGTCTAACTCTACAAACAGACACATAATACTGGTCTTTGAAGTCCTTAACCGAATCAGTATACATCTTGAAAAGCCTTCGGTCGACATTCTTGAAGGAAACCCAACCATACTTCCCTTAAACCGCTTGTCTTTGAATGCGGAAACAGCGGCCGAACAAGGCAGTCGTAGCACCGATGTTGAGGTAATCACAAACTATCTCGAAAGCTCGCATAAAGGCAAAGGCGTTCGGATGCAGTTGGGACGGCGCCAAGCTAAGGTTGGCGAGCAAAGCGACCTGGAAGCTGGAGAAAGGTAGCCGGAAGCCAAGCTCCTTGAAGACGTACTCATACATAGAAAAGTTGTCCCCGTCAAAACGAGAACAAATTCGGTCGTCTACCGACGGACAGCCGACGTTAAAGTGGCGAGGGTCACTAGGACCTCTATCTTCGACTGCCCGGAAGGCCCCATTCAAAGACTCCGTGAACCGGGAGACCACTCCCAAAGGTTCGTCGACAACCCAACTTAAATCCACCTCGCACTCATAATCAAAGAGCAGGGTTCCATCGTCCTCGACTTCGGCCCATGCGATCTCCCTTCCTCCTCCATGTCGGAAAGATGCGGACTCTCTAGCTCGACATCCGAGGTGCTCATGGTCGTGTCCTCCGAGCTGGATTCCGAACTGGATTCACCTGCATGCAAAAGGAAAAAAGTGAATTCGACGATATATCAAATCCATCCTTCCACCGCAACACAAGTGAAAGGGTAGAGCGACGGGCGGCAGCGCCCCTGACCAAACCCTTGTCGAGGACACTCATGTCTACCATCCAAGACTCCCCTCCAATAAAAACTTAACGAAGTAAAAAAATATGCGCCCCCCGAACGCAATATGGAGCAGCCGAGGGAGCTCATGAGTCCCCCGAGCGATATCATGAATGAGTCGGGCGAAAACTGAAACCTCCCGAAGAAAAACATGAAGACGCCGACCAAACCCATGGATTTTCCGGGCCGGACCCAAGAAATTAACTAACGAATGAGTCATCTTTCGAACATCGCTTGGATAAACCGGGAAGATAGAAATCTCTTTGAATTTCTCTAAGAGAAATTGCCGACTTAGATGACCTATTGGATGAAGGGGCCGGAGACGTGTCACCCAAACTCCCAAAAAAGCAACGAAAATACTCAAAGTCATGGTTAAGATTCGGAACAGTACCTGAACTTGACATGATTCGAATGGCGGAGATGAATCTTCTTCACAGGAAATCAGAGAGCGACGAAAGACTTTGGGAGCTAGAAATGAAAGAGCAGGGAACGTAAACCCTAAAATGAGAAGGTTAAACCCCTTTTATAGAGTGATGCCTGGAATGCGAAACGTCGCACTGGTTGGCATGTCACTCCCTATGCGCCACCATCTACCCCTAGGCAATCATTGCCTCATTTACTAGCTGCCACGTCGGCGAATGTTGCACACGCGCGACCCAACGCCTTCCCGCCAAGAACAGCCTCATCCGGGCACTGCGTACGAGCAAAGACTAGCGGAGCATAGGCTAAGCATTCGTGAAGTCGAAGCTTCCAGCTCGGAAACTCCGACTTGGGGGGCTCTTGTTCTAGACTGGGCCAAGATTCAACCCAGTCTATTCTCGGCCCAATTGGATTTGGAGGCCCAAATCACCCCTAAGCCCATAAGGAGCAAACAATGTCCGACTCCCTGGAGAACCAACGACATTAGAGAACTGTAGCGTGCGCTCGGTGAAAGGTGTCCCTGCGAGCACCCCGTCTGACGAGGATCTACCTCCTCGTCTATACCCAAACATGCTAAGCGCGCTCCCAGCGAGCGTTTCCTCCACCGAGGACCCTTCTCCTCGTGGCCCTATGCCGAGGACCCTCCTCCTTGTAGGGTTTCTTCACATCCAACCCCCCGAATAGTACGGAGTCCACGTAGTCCCTAAAAGACCGCGTCTCCCTTAAACTTCGGAGTGGTTGACCAGGACGGAGAGCATGCATGCACCTCCGATATTTCCGCCTAGGAATCCTGGCAGTCTCCTAATTGGGCCTGGGTATCCAGTCTAGTAGCAAGATCTTGGCCCATCGCTGGGGGCTATAAATACCCTCTTTCACTAGAGGTTCAGGTATTCATTCTCTTCTAACCTTTACCTCGTACTTGAACTTTGTTGCTCGTCTTCTTACTTTAGCATCGGAGTACCTTGCAGATACACCCCCCAGTTCACTGAAGATCCAGCTCCTTGCAGGCCTTGAAGATCCATCTGATCAAGTACAATCAGTTTGTAATAATTTAGATTTAAATTCCTTGCAATTTAATTTTTCCAAATTATGTAACTGCAAAAGCCTTGTAATAGTTTAAACTAGGACTTTACTTGTTTTGCATCTCCGTGTTGGTTATGTACCCCCCATCCCGAAGCCATGTAATTGTTAGGATTTAATTTTTGCTTTTACTTTCCGCACCACTTAACTGCTTAGATGTATGCTAATTAGGGTGTGTATGGCAAGATAAAGTAACTCAATCGTTAGCTCACTAACCTAAAGATAAATGACTGAAAATAACACACTCTTTTCTCTTGTTCACACACTCACCTTTAGGGTAACCCTCTCTTGTTGCCTTCGATTATATGGTCAAGTCCCTCGAACGTAGGGATGTCTTAGCAAGGTTGCCTTCGATTAATATCATCATAGTCCATTTGATATAAAGATCATAGTCCCTTCGAGTTGCCTACGATAAAATAATCTTGTCCCTCGAGTCGCCTACGATAAAATGATGACCGTCCCTTCAAATGCTAAGACATCCTTACATGTTTCCTTCTATGACCATTCGATGACCCTTTTGATGTCCTTTCACATCCAATGCATAGGACTACCTACCCACTAATGGTATGGATAGTACTATCACTCAAGGAAAGACTTTAAGAACAAAAAAGACCTTACAAACTTAGGGTAGGTAACTCCTGATTGCTTGCTCAACTCAAAACATTCAAAATGCTTTTCATACCTCGTTTTTCAAAACATCTTTCAAGATAATACTTCGTATATATTCGTACAAAGATCATTACAAAGTTAAATTCTTTTGCAAACTGTTTTTCTAAACACACACAACATTTCAAACAAGTCAAACAAAAAAACAAGTGAGCTAAGCAATTAAGAGCCCATGGATAACCATGGATACAAAGGGTGCTAACACCTTCCCTTTGTATAACCTACCCCCCGAACTCAAAATCTTTAAAAAGGTATTTCCTATTCTTTTTTCCTTTCCTAATTGGATAAAATAAAAGTCGGTGGCGACTCTTGCTAACCGCAACATGTTTTGCAAAATAACAAAACAAAAAGTCAGTTCTCCCACCGTATTACACATCCCTTTTGCAAAATTGATGATATGTTATCCCTCCCAGAGGTTGATAATTCCTAGAAAGTTTGTTTTGCGCGTATCCCTAGCAAGTGACTTTCACAGTGGAGTTTATGTTATTACCCCTTCAGTAGATATATTGATGTTTGAAGTTTAACTTCGAGTCTTCTCCTCAGTCAGTATCTTTCTCTTGAGCCTTGTAGCAGGATTTTGTTCCTCCAGTGGCCTCTGTTTCTCTGACTTAATCCTTAGCAGTATTCCCAGCATGGGTCTTCAACAGAACTTCCATTCATATCTCTAACTTGTTGAGATTCGCCGAGTATCTGTTGTACTGTGATGTCTTATCATTTTACAATATCTTTGTGTTTGTTTTGTCAACATATGCATGACATTCATTCATTCATATATTGTGTATCTGAATAAGAATATATGCTCATTTTTCATTATCCACTCTCTTTGATGTTGTTTATTCCCCAGAGTGTGTCTCTTGAGCCTTGTAGCAGGATTTTATTCCTCCACTGGCCTCTTTTTCTCTGACTGATTCCTCAGCAGTATTCCTAGCATGGGTCTTCAGCAGGACTTTCTTTGATATCTCTAACTTGTTGCAGACCATGATTGTCGAGTTAATCCTTGTGCAAACCATGATTGCCGAATTACGGAATGCTTTGCGGTACAAGCGGCGGAGGAGGCAGACGGTTGGACATACCGACTAGTTTAGATTGGGATGTATAATGTTTTATGCTATTTTTCATATGTATTTTCAGACTCCTTTTATGTATGAATTATCTTGATTATCTTTTTGATTAATGTATGAATGTTTATCCTATTTAACTTTAAATTTACTTTGATTTTACGTTAATTTAATTAATCTGATAAGTTAACGTTTGAATTTTGGCCTCATAAAAATTGAATGTTTGGACAATACTATTGTTCTGATGTAAATCAGGGAGGCTTTCGGAGATGCATCTCCGAAATAATTCTTCCTTTGTATTTATCATTCTTTAAAAAAAATTAGTGTACAATTCAGAGATGTATCTCCGAATGCACTCAAATATCTTACGATGATGCATCTTCAAAATATATTTTATTTAAAATGTGGTGGAACTCATAATAGCGCATTTAATTAAAATTTGAATGTGTCCGATAATACATCTTCGAATGAGGGAAGGACATTTTTATATTTTCAAATATGTGATATGCTTATATAGGAGTCTAACGAGCAATTTCCTAAAATAATACCTTGAAATAGTCATCATATGGTCTAAAACAAGGGAACATCATGACTCAATTTCTGTTCATTTGTGTTTGAGCGCTTGGGAACTTTAATGAAGAAGGTGAAGGCATTCACATTAGATTTTTTTAAATAACTATATTAGTGGGGAATCCTTATTTCATGGTATCCCATTTATAATACATGGATGATACATTATTCATTGTAGATGTGTACTTTTATTATTTAGTACAACACAAGGAGAAAATTTTCAATACAAAATAATTGTCTTCAGCTCATAACTTCCCTTCATATATCCATCCCATTTTAATCTCAAAGATCAAAATGGTTTCTCTTCATTTCTAACAAAAAAGAGCCCAGAAGGACTTCCATCTGGTAACAATGCCAATCTCACAATCGGTTCAGCACCTTCATCAGGTGTTAAATAACCTGTATTGTAGTTTATATCTGTTTTCACATAGCCCGGACAAACAGCATTGATGCATATTGATGAATACTTTTTAGCCAGAACTCTTGTGTACGCACTTAGAGCAGCTTTCGAGATAACGTATGTAGACATATTTATAGGCCATCCTTTGCTTTCTACTATTGAACCTTCTTCAAAATCCTTTAGAAATTGATTCAAAAAATCATCAATCTTTTTTTCATTAAGGTTTTCAACATCACCGAGTACTTCCTTAGGCCATCCATTTGGAATATTCTGCAAACAAAATCGAATGAAAATGAGCAACACATGAATGAGGAAACATTGACAAAAGTTATTATCGTTCCGTACCTCTAAGCTTCCCATGAATGAGGAAACATTGACAATTATGGGTGAAGTTGAAAGTTGTAGAAAGGGAATAAGTGCTTCGGTTAATTCCTTGGCTCCATAGTAGTTTGTTTTAATACCTGCTTCAGTTTGTTCATAGTTTTCGATTATTATTTTGCTCCAATCAATCTGGCCACCATTTTCCTGCAAATAAAAACAAGAAAACAATTGTTGATCAATATCATGATTTTAAATTGCGGTCTGCCACGGCAATTGTAGCCGCAATATTGCTGATGCGGTAGTCTCCGCATCCGCATCCGCATCAGACCGCAATTGCTGTGTGATTTGTAATCACATGTCCAACAACATTAGAATTCGCATCAAATATTTTCACCCATGTTTTTTCACATATTTTTATCATAAATCAACATTTGAGAACCAAAAAACTCATTTTACATGTGATTTGTAATATAAAATATTAACTTTAAGAGTTTTTTAATGGTGTTTTTTAAATATCTCTCGATCAAAATTCACGCCGCAACGGCTGTAATGCGCATCGCAGCAACCGTATTGGCTACAATCGTAACACCCGCAACATCCGCAACCGCAATTTAAAACCACGATCAAAATAGACACAAATGTTAAGGGGTGACTTGAAATTGATGATAAATTTCAATGAAATTATTTTGTGAATCTTTAAGGTAATACAAATAATCATTATCAAAATTGAAATAAAATAGCCAAAGCTTTTTAAACAAAAATTAACAGCAGCCAGAGCCTCACTGTCTGCTTGAACCCCAGGAATTCCAGCATTGTTTACCTAAACAAAGGGTGTGATTCAAACATTTGTGGTCATTCAAGATGAACTAGAAACTATGCTTGTGTATTTGGTTTTGAAGTGAAAACAAGTTTATATATAAGTGATTCGAATACCCTTAGAGGGTGAGAATTTTCTATATTAACCATAACAATGATACCTCTAAAATATATAAACGGGTGATTCGGATAAAAAAAACAAGTCAAATAAGAGAAAATCAAAAAACTCAGACCTGTAATTGGTTACACAAAAACCTGTAACTATTACAGTAGCTAAATAATATAAATTAACAAACAGTTGTAACCAGTTACATCAACTTCAATATCATTTTTTTCAAAACTTATTTGATTTGTTTTGACACCTGTAATCAGTTTCACCCCGTGTTAACCGGTTACAACACTTGAATTCCTCAAAAACTCATAACAATAATGCAAAAGATATCAACCTTTAATAAACAAAACAATGGTTTAAGAAACATAAAAACTAAAAAAGAAATATTTGAATGATCTTACCAAAATATCAAGTTTTCCAAATTGATTCTTGATAAAATCTGCAAATGATGTTATACTTGCATGATCTGTGACATCAAGTTGATGAAAAACCACAAGGCCAGGAAGAGAAAGCTGCTTCAATTTCTCAACAGCTTCAAGACCTCTATTTTCATCTCTTGCAGTAAGCACAACAGTGATCCCTATAGAAGCCAATTGTTTGCATACTGCAAATCCTATTCCTTTGTTTGCCCCTGTAACAACTGCATACCTATAGTGAAACTAGTGATTAATTGCATATTCACAAGGTATCTTAAATAGAGAAAGGGTAAGAAAATTTGTGTTTTACCTTTTTGTTGTTTCTGCCATTAAAATATGTGTGGGACTAAAACAAAGATGGTATAGAAATTAAAATGGGTTTGTTTGTGGTTATGTTTAGATCATTTATCTTTAAATATTGGCTAAAGAGTTCAAATCAAACTTGGTGTTCCGGCAACAATCATTAATTTAATCATCAGAATTTCATCATTTATTGATAAAATATGTACGATGATGATGTAGATTCCCACCTTCTAGTTTGGATATCTTGGTTTTTTAGTCCGGTTAAATGCACTTTTAATTTATTTATTAACGAGAACTCAGTAAAATCGGAACAAGTCTCAACATTCATAAAATATTTATGTAGAAATTTATCGATTACTCACTAAAAAATATGCACATCAACCGTAAGAGTTGAATATAAAGTTTGATACAAATCAACTTCTTACTAATTCAATGAATCTTTATTGACAAACTTTTAATCTTCATTAAAAAGAACTTGTCTGTCTCATAATGTGAATTCTCTCTTCAAATCAAGTTTTATTAATATTCAAGAATCGTCATCAAACTCGTAATTGACTATTTATTAGACAAATTTTTTTTGAGAATTTTTTTTTACACCGGATCTTTGAAGTTTTGCATCCAACTCGATCGGAGCCTTCGACAAATATCGTTGAAAAGTTGTCCACATAACCTTTAAGTCGTCATCGTTCTTGAGCTCAAATGGGGTGAACTCAACGTTTCCCTCGTCGTCAAGTGAAGGTGAACGGTACTCAAGCTTGACAACCTTCCGATTTTTTGGGTATTGCAAGAGAGAGTTAAGTGTCGTTATCAACTCCTCGAACGGCGTGTCGCGCGAGAACCTAACTTGAAGTGGCATCGGATAACCAATGCTGAAGTAGACAAAAGCAAGGTGGGGGTAGGTTTGAGTCATTTTTGTTTGTAGCTTGATGTAGCTGGAAATCTATAGAGACATTATTTATCGAGCTTTTGGTGTAATATGGATTCAAGAAACCTTATCCTGCTGTCAGTGGATGTTTCGGAAATGTACTTCCAAAAAAAAGCCTTGATACATGAAAATTTTGAAAGTGCATTTCCAAATTATGCAGAAACAGAAACATAAAGACAACATTATGTCACGATAATACATACAAAAAAAAGACACACGCCCGGTCAATACAGACAAAAAAATGATTCGGCGTACAATCTAAAATGCACCGAACGAACCCTCACCATTTAAATCTAAAACCGGTAAGAGCTTCGACTTCTCCCTATTTTCTTCCCTCTCTTGCTTCATCATTTCTTCGAACTCCATCATTCTTTCAAAAAAAGGATTCGGCCAAGTGTCTGTCTCTTTTGTATAATGCGCCGTCCACTGACACGAAGTGGCGTGATCTTAGATACCCGATACAAATGATGCGACCGAACGCGTCTAAAGGTGGGTGACTATGAAGTGGAAAAAATGTCTCTGAAAATCCAAAACTCGTCAAATCGACACACACCCAGTCGTACGCACTTGCTATAAGATGACCCATCTCAGGGAAAAACATCCACTTTGAAACCGGTGCGTGACCGTTGAGGGATGGAACAAGGGCATTATGAATGTTATCAAAGTTTATTTTATTCTCATAAAGTCGGGTGTAGAGGTCTCTATGTGAAGTCAATCGACAACCGCCCGATACCCACAATTACCATTGGTCCCCACATCAACTATATTTTCATTATGTTTGTGCATAAATAGTGGCATCTCATCAATGTAGACCATCAGGATTTTTTAATCGGAGGTGTGTGAGGAGGTTTAGAAATGCGTGATCCCTTGTTAGCACAACACTTGGATTTTGGTGTAGTTGAATCCGGGATCAAAGCATCAACATATTCATGATAAGAAGGATTTCGCTTAGTTGATGTGTCTTCATGGGTACTTTTTGTCTTTTTAGGTGCACCCATGGTTTTAACCGGTTGAGATGGAGGTTTCAAATCGGTTGTTTCCAGAAACGCGACTTTTCACAATTGTTCTTTTATGTGCAATTTCACGGTGTCATCCGCTTTAGAAAATTTATCCATTATCTCTTCCAACTCGGCGGTGATGGTTATTTTGGATTCACCCTCTTTCGCCGGTTCGTAATCATCAAAACGAAGTTTTTTCCAATGATTGCTTACTTCATCCATGCGTATCGGGGAATTCAACTGCATCTTTTTAGAAAGTATACAAGCACATGGAAGCCCGTAAGTTTTTCTAATTGTACACCCACATTTTGAACTATCCGGACCCGTCGTTTCCGCCCGCCTCGCTTCATGAAAAATAAAATTCAATTCGGCACAAGATATGTTGTAAATCAATTGCGAGCAGAGATTTTTTCCCTTAAATTGGTGTTCCGCAACCGCCTTGCTCTGACCAAATGATGTTTAAATTTTATTATGTTAATTTTAGAGCATTTGGTTCACGGTGTCCCATTCCCTGCACAAATCCCCCTTGCTATCACCCAACCATTTCTTCAACCCCGCATGTGTGGATTCAACTCGATTGGATGTTATGCAACCCTAATGTCTAACTCGGTCCGTCCAAGCACAAACAACTTTTTCTTTTATGTTTTCAAGTATAGTAGTTTCGACGTATTTAAGAAAAGTGGGATATCCTACACACAAAGTCCGGAATTTTACCACATTCTCGGTATACAAATCTTCGGAACATGAATCTAAGACCTTCTTCCATGCGCCGATTATCTTCTCGACTACGACACCGGGCTTGATGATATTTCCGTTTTCATCCTTTTTTTCTTTCGTGCCAACTGCGATTTTAAGATTAGATCTCACATTTGATGTTAGATGATACCGACAAAGTAATGCGGTTGATGTTGGAAAGACGGTACCGACCGCATTCATAAGAGCATTATCTCGGTCGATAACGATGTCACTAGGCATATTATTTTGATCAACCAACAAAGTCTTACATATTCCCAAATCCCATGTAACGTTATCTTCTTTCTCACATTCTAAAAAAGCGAAACCAACCGAAAATGTCTTGTCTGTAGAGGTCACACCAACAATTTCTAGAAACGGAAGCCTATACTTGTTGGTCTTGTATGTCGAATCAATTATAAGGACAGTTAGAAATATGTTGAACAACTTGATACTTTCGGGATGAGTCCAAAATATGTCACGAACAGTATCCTTGTCTTCATAAGCTCTGAAAATTGAAACGTATTGGTTATCACCCAAAAGTTTCAAAAGGTGTTGCATTTCCGACCTCGGACCCATTTTCACAACTTTAAGATTGTATCGTTCATTGTATACCTACTTGATATTTGAAACACTATTTGGTCTTTTTCGCTTCAAGTCGGCAAGTATGTTTCTCGGCTCAACTTTAATCATCGATAATTCTGAAATAGAATCCATCTCTTCGCGATTTAGCTGACACACAACCAGATGCCCGTGTAGCTTGGTTTCCTGTGCGTGATTATGAAGTCCGTAAACGATGTTAAAACGCCATAAACCATCAACCCTACAAGATATGCACAACTTAAACTGACACACACTTTCTCATTCCCGTGTCATTATGTTTTAGCTTCCGATTTGTTGGAACATACATCCCACACCTCTAGCATCTCATCACAATAAATGCTTGCCTTCTACTAGTGCCATTGTCGGACCTTGCTATCACAACGCCAAATCCAAATTTACTAGCTTCATTTCAGACCCATTCTAGCAAATATTCACGACAAGCGAAAGTCATTTCATTTGTAAATTGTGGTCGAATATCCACCACAACGGAAATCGTTTTAACATCGTTAATCACCTCTTTCGGAGCTTCTAACTCATCCCTGACAATGTTTTCAGGATGCACCATACCTAAAAATGCACCAAACATACATGTTGTCAAAACTATTTTTTCAATTCTGTAACAGAAATTATTTTGTAAATGCACTTCCAAAATAAGTTTGGTGGATTTCGGAAATGCAAGAACATCGTCTTCATTCCTGCAAGAACATAGATCCATATTCTCTTATTTCTTAATGATGACAACACATATCTCAAGGGAGGTGGTAAAAAAACAGTACAAATATTTTTGGAGTACTTAGACTCTCCTTGAGTTAAATAGAGCGTATACCTTACTCCCTCTGAGATTATACTTATCCTCCTTTGTCATAATCAAAAAGTTAAAATAATCAAAGCACATATATCCCATGTAAATGAAACAATCTACCTTATAGTTATGGAAAAGAGCAGTTCAATGTAAATAGTAAGAAATAAGATCCAAGATTTTTATTTTTCCATGGAAGGTAGCATTCAGCTTTGAAATCAACTAGTTGGTAAGCTTTTGGAGAACTTCTTCCCCTTAATTATTTCTCGAACAAAACTTTAAAAGTCTTTAAAGCTTTGTGAACTAAGAGGGAATTTTATTTCCTACTACTTTCTTTCTGAGATCATTTCATCTTAGGAAATCTTTTGGACAATTTCTTTTCATCCTCTTTAAGCCTTAGGTTAATATTAGACTTTTAGGCATGCTGTATTTGGCAGCCCTTTTCTCCAAAATAACTTAAAACTCAACCATAGGTTAGTAGAATATATATTTTAATTGACTATGCAATAAATAAATCACTTACTATAAAATCAATCATTTTTTTTTTTGATTTTTTAATATCTATTAAATGTAATACCTCAAAATCTCCTAGTAATTTGAGAAATCTCCCCCCTTTTGAGGAAGCAACAGACATCTGTTGATTCTTTTAGTAGGTTCCATGATCACAGTCGTTGAATGATTCAATCAACATCATCATCTTGATCTCATCTGATGAGAGATATCATCAACATTTGGATAGGCGCCATCAGGTAACCATTTTTTATGTTCTTGTTCACTTGTGATATTTTAGGAAGCTCTCCTATTTGAATCTCTTCATTTAGAATTTTGACAATATTCTTCCCTTGATTGTCATCTTCCAATGATGTTCTCTAAGGGATACTTGCAAAAGTAACAACTTCTACTTCTGCCAAGATTAAAAGATCCAGTGATTTTGTATTGTTGTCATTAGGAAAATGAATTTCTTCCCTCGTAGGAGAAGAGTAATAGAGCAAACTTATTTCTTCACTTGAAGAGCAACTGTTGGTATCATCATTTGCATCATATTTTGACTTTTCTACCTTTGGTACCCATATCTTTTTGGGTCCTTAGATGTTTGTGGAATACATATTAAGAGCAAACATCTTTCTATTTTTACATTCACAACGTTCTTTATAAAGGTATGAAGGAGGATGTCTTTCTTGCTCTCAGGACTCTTTTTGATTAAAAAAATAGAGCAACATCGAGGTCTTTATTACAATAATTACATTTTATGGTTTTGCATTTAGATGTTGGTTGAGGATTGCAAGTATTGCTAAGGCTTTAACTATTATTTTTATGTTCATAACCATGACCAGTCTTATTGTAAGACGCCCTTTGGTTTGCTAACAAAATATTCAAATTATCTGTCCCTTTAGTAAATTTATCAAGTATGATTTTAAGATCATCAATTTTATTTTTCAAAATGTCACATTGATCACACTTGATAGATTCGCCTAAAGTCTTATGAGATGAGGAAGAGTTTTGAGTTAGATTATATTGTCTCTCTCGAAGACTTTCTATTTCTTCCAATAGGTTTTTATTTTTCAATTTAAGGGAAGGTATAGTTTCTTTCGAGGTAGAGATAATTTGTTCTAATTTACTCATTTCTTTTGTTATCTTCTTACATAGGAAAAATAAATCTTGATAGAAAAAATGAGAGGTTACCTCATCGTCTTGATGATATTCCGTGAGAGAAAGGTTTTCTTCTTCTTTATCTGAAGATTCAATATCATTGTTATCCTAGGATATGTATACTTTCTTTTTTGGATTTATTGAACTTTCATTTATTTTGGTTTTTCTCTGGTTTTGAGGGCATTTTGGTCTCATATGCCATTTCTCTTCGCATTGATGACATGTAGTAGTGGGTGATGAATTTTCTTCACTTTGCTTCTGGAGTCTTGAAGTTTGTTTTTCATGCCATAGGAACTCTTTCAATTTTTGAAACACGAGCTTCACAACATTATTAATCTCACTTTGGGATTCTTCATTTTCTGATTACATATCTTCGATGTTGGTAGCTTTAAGCGCGATACTTTTCCAATACATGTACCAAATACTTTGAATCTTCAATTGAATCAAAGCCTATAAGGTATGTATGATGAAACTTATTAGTCTACTGTATATAATCTAAGCAAGGCATTAAAAGGTCGTATGCATTTAACATACCTTTCCAGTATTTTCCAGCTAAAAATCTCATACATACTTGCCGCAAAATAAGAGCAAAAACTTAGATTCACATAATCAAACTATAGATCTAACTTCTCAGATCCAGTACAAGGTATCAAAAATCAAAAACTTGAAACCACTAAAAATTCTGGTATGACTGACTCGGATGTCATTCCCAATGTCAAGACATCTGATCTGTTATTAATGTAGCAGAGGCAGAATAGAAAGATCCCCCAATTTTTAATTACTCCTACGAAGGAGTCAATGAGACCTGGGATCACATATGTTCAGTCAACATAACCAGATTGTAAAGTTTATATGGTTCTGTAAAGGAACAGCTAGCACTTCTGAACCAGATGTTATTAACGATGTTATAACATCCATGACTGAACAAACAACATAATGCAGAAGATAAATAACACAGTTAATTATTAACCTAATTCGGTCTAACTACCTACTCTGGGGGCTACCAAGCCAGGAAGAAGATTTCACTATCAGTAGTACTATTTTATGTAAACAACCTCAGGTTTACAGATAAACAACCTCTGGTTTACCTAGTCACTATCCAATGCAACCTTTATCTCAGAACTCCATCCAAGACAAGAGAACCTCTGCTCACTCCCCAGTGATACCTAACTGTTACAACCCTGCAACAACTATTTACACAATTAACAATGAACAATAACTTGATCTTGCTTCACATCTTCGATCAAGAATACAATACTCAACTCTTACCTACAGGTTTCGAGTGAGGACAATCACTTCTCTTACCAACAGGTTTTGAGAAAGACATGGAAACCATCCCACTACCTGGGTGGTCTACCTATAGAAACCCTAATGACTACATCGTTTCTAAACAAGGTTTTCTATATCAAACTAGGTTACAGAGATTTCTATTTATAACCTGATCCCAGTTGGACTTGGGCTTACAAATCGCAGCATTCCTTGCTGTTACAAATCTGCAGAAATCTTTTGCTACAATCAAGGTTTTTTAATCATCGGTTTCCTAATTTATCTCCTAAATTAGAAACTGTTGAATCTTCAATCTTCTGATCTGATTCTCCCTGAATCTTCAATCTTCTGATCTGATTCTTCAAATATTCTTTAGACCTTTAAATATGCGCCACATAGGATTACGAAATATTCTACGAATATCCTGTATCTGTTGAGAACAAACTGAATCTTCCTTCCAGTTCTGCAGGCGCGATGTCATGAGTTGATGTCATGACATTCCATATAACATCTTGCTTGTACCTGTTTTGTTCTTTATATATTTGCAAGATTCACAATTCATTATGTTTTGCTGCTTATTCTGTTTTAGCCAAACATGGATGCCAATCAGCCAATAAAAGCACTAACAACCACAAATAAAACAAAACCAAAAATGATGTCGTTACGCTGTAACTAACCCACGTAGTTTCTCAACAACTCGTTGAAAAAATCCACAACCTGTAAGCATATGCATCTGATGAAAAGAATATTAACATAAAAGGTTGAACTTCTTACCACATCAATAACTCATATATGCTATTTCTTCTTCGCTTGAAACGAAAACCACAACCCACAAACAGATCACCATCTTCTACGCTTGAAATCAAATCCATAACCCAAAAGCATATCTCCATATTTTTGTTTGCTTGAAATCGAAACAACATTGTGTAAACAGATATACCACTTGAACTCATATATGGTTCTTCTTTGCCTTGATATTTGCATTGCTTGCCCAAATGCAAAAAGAGAAGAAAGTGAAGAGGAAGAAGAAAGAAGATGAACAAAAAAAAGAAAAAGAGGAAGAAGGAAGAAGATGAACAAAAACAAGAAAAAGAGGAAAAAGGAAGAAGAAGCAGCGAGAGCGGGAAAAGAGAAAAAGAGTACGGGGATGTTTGATAGAAGAGAGAGAGAGAGAGAGAGAGAGAGAGAGAGAGAGAGAGAGAGAGAGAGAGAGAGAATAGTACAAAATAAAGAGGAAGGTGAGAAAAAGTAATTGCAATTGAACCATATGATATCATCAATTGAACCAAATCTAGCCAACAAAGGCATAACAAACTAAACATGTAGCTGAAATAGAATAATGTAACATCATTGGTTGAAAAAAAGTAAATTTTTGACACAAATTGTCTTCAATTTGATGAAATGACATATTAAGAGAAAAGAACAGATGAGAGATTTCCACAATATTTTCTTTTCTTATATTATATATTACGCCACAAAATTAAAGTATTTAGTAGTTTTTTTAAAAATAATTGTTGATTTATAACTTTCAACAAATTGTTTTCATTAATACATAAATACAAAAATATATGCTAAGATTTGAACTCTAGACGAGGAGCTTATTCCCATTTAATTTAACTCACACATAGAGGTTAAATTGAAACAAATTGAAGTAGATCAAAATTTATTCTAGAAAACACTTCACAAAGTCCTCTGTTGTAGTTACTTTAAAACCTTAACATGCATATGTAGTCAAAAGCAAGGTTTTAAATAATATGCGTTGAGGTCGCCCCAAGCTGCAAGCTCTACAGCACATGGCTCAAATTTTAGGAGGCTCAATTTTTTTCTTTAATGATAGACAAAAAAATTATTATAATAAAAATCTAATGTATACAATATGCTATAATAAAAACTCGGGTTAATGACCTTTTTGGTCCCTCTAGATATTGCAGATTTCGTTTTTAGTCCCTCCAAAATTTTCCTTTAAGAAATCGTCCCTTCAAAATTTTTTGTCTAAACTATTGGTCCCTAACGTTAAATTTGCTAGAGATTAGCTACGACTTTAGCCACCGATTAGCTGCGAAATTTGACGTTAGGGACCAATAGTTCGGAAGAAAATTTTTGAAGGGACTATTTCTTGAAGGAAAATTTTGGAGGGACTAAAAACAAAATTTGAAATATTTAAAGGGACGAAAAAGTTCATTAACCCTAAAAACACAAAACATAAAATAACGAGATCAAATAAAAGTCAAATCGATCATAATTAAATCCATTTTTATTACTATATAATTGTATTTTTAATATATAATTTTTAATTATTATAATTGTATTTTTTAAATTTAGATCCATTTTTTAAATAAGATCGAAGCCTTCGAATTGATTGGTCGACCCTGACGTTTGCTATAACATAAAGGCTTTCGTTGTTTTGATCGGTACATGTGTTGCGATTAGGGATGGGAATAGGATGAGCCGAGTTAGGCTTTACCAAGCCTAAGCTTAGTCTGCTAAAAATATCAAAACCTAAGCCTAACATGTAACTTGTCATATACTTATTTTTACGGTTGAGTCTGACCTTTTTGAATGCCTGATTGGTTTATTAGCCTACTTAAAAGCCTATTTTATTTAAACATTTATATGCAAACAATTCAATTAATGTTTGTATAGACTAAAAATATAAAAGATAAATCATACTAAAAGTTTGTATTGACTTATATGAGGTTACCTAATAGCATAAGTTTTGTAAAACTATTTATTTAAGAAAACTTATGAAAATATCTTATGACATTGTTTATAAGGTGTTTTGAACCTATTTTCATAAGTTTTTTATATAACTAAGTTTTATTTTTATTTTATTTTAATTCAAAGTATATGCTACATAAGATATAAGATATAATAATAATTCTCAGAATTTGAGCTGGACTTAACTCATCCCTACAAAATTGGTTTGTAATGTGAAGATTGCCCCCACTTATAAATACAACACATGTCGTATCTCTAAAAACTGTAAGACTAAATCCACCCTTCAAACCCAACATAATGAAGGTATTGGGGTTGCAATGAAGGCAAGCCAAAGTGACATAATTAAGGCGATTAAGGGCGGACCGCAACTAATACAAAAGTTTCATCTCTCTCCCTCACGCTTAGAGCTCAATGAGTCCGAAGCGTGGACAATACAAGAAGCTCAACAATGAATATAGAATAGACTTTGATATTATCTTAGAATTTGAGTTAAGCCTAACTCATACTTACATAATCGGCTTGTAAGGTGATTATTTCCCCCTCTTATAAATACAACACAAGTCATACCTCTAAGCAACGTGGGTCAAAATCAATCCCTTCAAATCTAACACAATGAAGGTATTGGTACTGCAATGAAGGCAAGTCAAAGTACCGCAATTATGGCAATTAGGGTCGGACCACAATTAAGACAGAAATTCCAACAATAATAATAAAAATATTCATAATATTTTAAATAGGCCGGTCTGATAAAATTAAAAGAATTTTTTTATGTCTTGAGGCCTAACGTTTTTAATTAAATAGGATTATAAAAAAGCCTAAAAAATTATTATTAAAAAAAACATCTGATCGGACCTTGGCATGTGTAGGCTAGTCCGTAGACCTCTGTCAGTTAGTCCGGTCTATTCTCACCCCTAGTTGTGATACCAAATATAATCGTTGCAGTGTGAATTAATGACAATATGTTTTATCACTAAAACAGTAAATAAACAATATTGGTATCGGCGTTTCTCGATACCAGTTTGTCGCGACCGATTTCGCGATAACGGGTTTTCATCGATTTTACTGATTTTGACCTTGTAAAGTGATCTAAGAAGGACCATGCTATCTTTGAAATCAAATTTGAAATGGCAGATGATTCATTGAGTTGTAGATTTCTTGACTAAGTAATAATTAGGTTTCGGTTCTGTACTAAATGGAGAAAATAGACATGGGTGATGGGTGTGTGTTTTCAAGGAATTTGTCTGTACTGGTCAACTGTAGTCCTACTGAAAAAAATAGACAATCGTATGGGCTAAAACAAGAGGACACCATGGCTCAATTTCTGTTCATTTTGGTGTTTTGAGTGTTTGGAAATAAAGTGAACTTTTATTCTCTTCAGTACAACACAAGTAGAAAATTTTCAATACAGAGTAGTTCTCTTCATCTCATAACTCCCCTTTATATATCTATCACATTTTGATCTCTACAATCAAAATGGTTTCTCTTCATTTCTAACAAAAAAGTGGCCAGAAGGACTCCCATCAGGTAACAAAGCCAACCTCACAATCGATTCAGCACCTTCATCAGGTGTCAAATAACCTGTATTGTAGTTTATATCTGTTTTCACATAGCCCGGACAAACAGCATTGATGCATATTGATGGAAACTTTTTAGCCAGAACCCTTGTGTAGGCACTTAGAGCAGCTTTCGAGATAATGTATGTAGACATATTACTAGGCCAGCCTTTGTTTTCTACTATTGCACCCTCTTTAAAATCCTTTAGAAATTTGTTCAAAACTTCATCAATCTTTTCTTCAGTAAGGTTTTCAATATCACTCAGTACTTCCTTAGGCCATCCATTTGGAATTTTCTGCAAACGAAATTGAATGAAAACGAGCTATCAAATTAGATATAGCAAAAGTTTCTATCGTCGCCGCGTACCTCTAACTTTCCCATGGATGAGGAAACATTGACAATTGTTGGTGAAGTTGAAAGCCGTAGAAGGGGAATAAGTGCTTCGGTTAATTCCTTGGCTCCGTAGTAGTTTGTTTTAATACCTGCTTCAGTTTGTTCATAGCTATCAGTTAGTATTTTACTCCAATCAATCTGGCCACCATTTTCCTGCTGCCAAAAACAAGAAAACTTTATTTTATGTATACATTGATCAAGATAGACACATATCTTAAGGCGTGACTTTAAAACAGTCTCAGCTTTTAGAGGAAATATATCATATACCGCAGATTTAGCAGCAGCCAGAGCCTCACTGTCCACTTGAACTCCAGGAATTCCAGCATTGTTTACCTAAACAAAGCGTGATTCAAACATTTGTGGTCATTCATGATGAAATAGAAACTATGCAAGTGTGCTTGTTTATGTAGTGAAAAAATTGATTGAGTGTGTAAAATTGTTTCTGGCTAAAAGTGAATCGAAGGATTTTGACTTTTGATAAATAATTGGAAAACGGAGTTGAAAAACACGTAGAAATCATAGTTTCAAGTAGAATTAATTCTGGATAACAGAATCAATTCTACTCGAAAACAATCAAACATGTCAAAATCAATTCTACGCATTCAGAATCAATTTTTAAGTTCTTGGATGGTAAATTATTTTATGGGACTGGTGTATCAATGGATCTCATGGATATAGCTCATCTAAATTTTTTCAATAATGTAAATAATTTTCATGGTTAATGAACAAAACAATGGTTTAAGAAACATAAAAAAAAAAAAATGAATGATCTCACCAAAATATCAAGTTTTCCATATTGATTCTTGATAAAATCTGCAAATGATGTAATACTTGCAGGATCTGTGACATCAAGTTGATGAAAAACCACAAGGCCAGGAAGAGAAAGCTGCTTCAATTTGTCAACAGCTTCAAGACCTCTCTTTTGATCTCTTGCTGTAAGCACAACAGTGATCCCTTTAGAAGCCAATGGTTTGCATACTGCAAATCCTATTCCTTTGTTTGCCCCTGTAACAACTGCATACCTATAGTGAAGCTTGTGGTTAATTGCATATGCATATGCTATCTTGAAGAAAGAAAGAGTAAGGAAAATTGTGCTTTACCTTTTTGTTGTTTCTGCCATTGATAGGGTGAGAGTGTAGTGATAGCAAATATGAATGGACTAAAATAAAGATGGGTTTGTTTGTGGTTATGTTTACATTAATTGTTTTAATATACTGGTTAAAGAGTTCAAATCAAAGTTGGTGTTCCATAAAATAATAAAAAACTTATCTGGCAAAGCAATCCTATATTTATTTTTTAATCCAGTAATTTAATAATGATCAGAATTTCAGAGTTGGAATGCATCTTGCCGTTAGATATCTTTATTTTTTAGTTGGGTTAAAGACATTGTTAATCATTTAATTATATTTACAATAAACTTACTTTTTATTTTATTTTATGTTGAGTTATAAAAAGTTTGTGAGTTTAAGAATTTTTTTAAAAAAAAATCTTGTTTTTCGACTAAATTTAAAAAAAAAAATTCATTAATTTTCAAAGTATTTATATTTCAAATAAAAAAATTGCAACGCAGAGGCGTCAATCCAATTAACAATTCAATTGAAGAAATAAGAGATCTAGCCAATTGAATTGGCGACTAAGTACAAGTTATATGATCAGTCAGCAATTCAGCAGACTCTTATGTGTTAGATACTTTTTTAAAATATAATAGAAGTGTGTCATTTATTTTCCATATTTTCTCATTTTCTTCTTAATCTTTTTTACTTGTTCTAACATGGTTAGTAAAAGACATGGACCTGTTTGTTTTTTGTGAATCAAGTCTTCGATGAAGAAGCATTTTTGGAACATTTGGAGTTTCGAGAAACTTGAGCGGTTAGACGGAGAGATTAATGATGGTGAAAGAATAAGAAGTATTGAGAAACTTATTTCTTACATTTGTATTGAAGATGAAAATGACGATATCCAGCATATGTGGGTTCCAGTTAAAAATAACAATGATGTTATGGATATGATGTCTGCATCAGATGATATTGTTTTGATTGTTGTAATCTCTTAGATACGTTATGGTGTTAAGTCTTTTTATTTGTTGTTTTATCCGTGTTTATGTTTGTGTGTTGTTGTTTTAGGGGTGTTTATGTTCGTTTTGTTGTAATCAAAAGTCGTTATAAATGTCAAGGTTAAAAAATGTTAATAACAATAAATTATCATGCAGAGCTTGTTTCAAGCTGATGGCATATAGCATACAATCTTACCATTTTGTCATCCATATCCATTTTGGTTTCAATACGCATGTTTTTGGGACGATCCTTTTTCTTCCTTCTCATATTTTCGTTGTTCCAAATAACATTCCCTTGATATGGAGGCCAATATTTCTCTTTTGTTACCACTAGGACGTTATTGTTGTGTACAATGAATATGTTTAAGACTTTGTATACGATGTATAGATGCTTGTAAACATCCTAGAGAACACTTGAACACGTCGTAATGACATGGGAGCAAGGCATACAAAAGGCTTAAAAATTTCTGTAGTCGCACCAACCTCAATGTAGTTCGATCCGATAGTATCTCTTAGGCATCCCCTCATTCTGGTCCATTGTCTCCCCTTTACTAATAGCGTGTCTATGATGGTCAATGCATGTAACAACATATGTACTAGCTTTAATAAATTTTCCTTCATCACTTTCATGCAGCTTTCACTAAACAATTTCCTCGATTGTAACATTGAACTCCATTTTTTCAACTCTAATTGCAAACAATGATCCTAACCTAAAATAGATTGCTCTCACCAACACAGATATTGGTAGGCTTCTAGTGCCTTTGTACATAGAGTTTATTGATTCCATAAGGTTTGTTGTCATGTGTCCTCATCGTCGATCCTCATCAAATGCCCTACTCCACTTCTCCAATGAAATATTATCGACCCACCTTAATGCATCTATGTTTGACAATGAGTATGCCTAATGGTGTAGACATGGGTACAAGGAGGATTTTATGCACTCTCAATAGATGCAAGTTTGTTTGAAATCAAATAAAGTTTGGGTTGTGGAACAACGTATGTTCTGATATTCTTGAGAAAGAAACTCCAACAACCACCAATCTCATCTTCAACCAGAGCGAAGGCAATGGGAAAGATATTACTGTTTCCAGCTTGAGCGACTTCCATAAGTAATGTGCCCTTGTATTTCTTGTACAACCATGTTCCATCTATTTGAATAATAGGTTTACAGTGCGCAAAATCTTTGATGCATGGTTGAAATGCCTTTAAGAGTCTATGGAATATTCTATTTCTACTGACACAAGATGATAACCTAAGGGGCCAAGGTGTTTAGTAATGTGCCTTAAGAATTATTACAACTGTATAATATCCTATGAAAATTCTACTGAAGAACAAAAAATAATTAAAATTAGATGTTATATTATGCTACTAAATAGTTCATTTCTATTTTCTAATATACGAAACCACAAATACAGAAAGCATTGCTCATCATCTTCAACCTCTCACTACATACATACAACAACTACACGTGATCATTTTTGCTGAGTGATCAAGAGATGGCTTGATAAGTTCCAATTTAGGATAGGTGTAATGAAATTAGGTTGAGAATACTTTTGGGGTTTCAAATCAGAAAACCAAGGTAGGGTTTTCTTTCAATATCATTGGAATTTGATGGTTTTAGACAAGATTATACAATTTGGATTTAGCCGAGTGAAAGCTTCAAAGAATGGTGGGTTCCATCGAAGGAGTAACAGTAACCGGAGGATCACTTTGGTAAATCTAGGGTCACGATACATTCACAATTTAGACTCAGCCGAATGAAGGCTTTGAAGAGCGGTGGTTATCTCAAAATATTAACGTTAAACAGAGGATCAAATTGGGAGTATCGGGTTCACTTGATCAAGCTCAAGATCAAGGGAAGAAAGGAAGATAGGATCAACATCATACTTAGGGTTTGGATTCTTGGATTACTACTTGTTCTCTTGTAAAACTATATTTGCAAAGGTTAATTTTCATTACCTCAATTCCTTTAGAATTGGGGGTAGATGTACCTATAGCGAGGCCGTTAGAGAACTGCCTAAACAAATCCTTGTGTGTGTGTGTGTGTGTGTCTCTCTCTCTCTCTCTCTTACATTTACACGCACATTTTAAAACCATTGATTGTGTGATTGATACCTATAGATTTGTCCTTGTCTAAATACTTCAAATAATTTTTTTTAGTTGATTACAATCCATGTGATTGTAATTGGTTTCTCGTGTGAACAAAATTCAAGGAAAAATCTAGTTTCAATTGATCATACAGAAAGTGTTCAACAAATTGCTTAAGTTATTTTTTGTATGTTAATTCATTGGAAATAGCTTACTACTGTGTGATTTATATTCAAACGCAAATTGATGGAAATTTATTGGTTATCTTTCCCATCTTACGTACTCGTTCAATCGGTTAACGCATATCCGGCCTTTTGAATAACAGTTTGGAATAGACGGTTGTCGATCCAGGATTGTTTCCGCATGCCATAGTCAAAATAATTTTTAAAAACAGGATTTTTGTAAGAAAATTTCATTTGCGATCTATTCACCACCCCTATAGATCGTGGCCTATCATCTAACAGGGTGTTAGGGACGACATTCTCGACCAAGCTCATGGTTGGAGAAAAAGAGCGCAGAAATAAAATGAACAAGTACCTTTGTGTGCGTTTTTACACATATAACTATACAGATAGGACAAAACGATTGAACCCCAACTATATGTTCTTATTTATCTATGTCTATTAACAAAGATAAATACATAATATTTACAATATTACTAGTAGTTCGGGGAAATAAAAAGTGAACATTAGTATCATAATATAACTTCTTATTTAAATTATTTTTTAATCCTTGATCGAATTTTTTGTTTAATACCAAATTTTATAATAATTTTTAAGGTGCCTTAGATAAATACCATTCAAAGTGGCGCATACAATGTCAGCGTGGCCAAGTGGCAGGGGTGCAGTATGCAAGTATGTAGAAATAAGTGTCATTCAATGTGGCGCGTACAATGTCAGTGTGGAAGCATTTCAGGGTGGTATGGGTGTAGTCTGCATGCATGCATAAAGCAAGGTGCCAGTTGGACTGTCGCCATTATGCTTTTTGAAAGCGTGCGCCAGTATGTATGGTGCCCATGTGCTTTTTGAAAGCATGCGTCACTGTTAGAAACGGGGACAGTTGTTTAGTGAAAGTTGTAATGAAATTTATGAAGGATGAAACTTCCAAAGTTAACACACATGCGGTTACATGCTTTGACCTTCATAAATACACTTTCCGTGTAGAGGAGACAATGGACCATAATGAGGGGAGACCAAAAGAGTACTATCAGGTCGAACTAAATAAAGGTAGATGTGATTAAAGAAAGTTTGAAGCCTTTTGTATGCCTTGCTCCCATGTCATTGTGGCATGTTCATATGCTCTCCAAGGCACTTCCAAGCATCTATCTTTCGTTTATAAAGTCATAAATGTATTCATTGTGTACAACAATAACTTCCTGGTGGTATCAAATGAGTAATATTGGTCTATATATCAAAGAGACATAATTTAGTACAACAAAAATATGCGAAGGAAGAAAAAAGGTTGACCTAACAGCACGTGTATTAGAACTGAAATGGATACGACTGACAAAATGGTAAGATTATGTGGTATATGTTGGCAGCCCGGACACACACGGAAATGTTTTCCCAATCTTGGAACAAGCTCTACAAGATAATTATTGCATGCATTTTTATATATGTAATTTATTTTTCGTGACCATGGAATTTAATATTTAATAAAACTTTTGGTTACCACAAAACAAACAGAAACACATCTAAAACAACAACACAGAGAACAAATTAAAGGACTTAACAGTGCAACATAACTAAGAGATTACAACCATCAAAACAATATCATCTGGTCCAGACATCATAACACGGACATCATTGTGATCAGTTTTAACTGACTCCCCACACACGTTGTGCTTTGTTATTTTCAATTCTTCTAATTTTTTCAGCATCTTTAATCTCTTCGTTTAACCAATGGATCAAACTCCTCTCTAGTTCCTTGTGTTTGTAAGGGTTGCACCCCTAGTGCGAGCTTTATTGATCAATTGCCTATTAAAAAAAACAAACATACCTATTTCTTTTAATAATCTTGTTAGTAAAAAAGAAGAAAAACATAAGAAGAAAATGAGAAGAGGTGTGAAAAATGGTGGAGAATGAAGGACCTATTTATAAAAAAAGAAAATACACATGTACGTCAGACCTATTGGCGCCTCCTCTATATTCTACAATATTAACGTCAATTGGACTAGCACATTGGTGGTGCAGCCGCCACTTTGATTGGAGCCTAAGTACAATTTTGAGAATAGACACCAACAGGTGTGACACATGTTTTTTGCTGCAATATTTTCTATTTGAAATATAGATAGTTTGATATATAATTGGAAAAGACGATATTTTAGAAATTAAGTTTAAAAAATGGATATTTTGTAAAAAAATTCCATATACATTTCCTCTAGAATATAAAATTAGTAGAGAATTTCTTCACCCACCTCCTAACCTTCTTGCTCAACCCTGGTGAATTTACAACATTACCCCTTGTTTCGGAAGTTCATTTCCGAAACGGTACTTTTTTTTGAAAAAAATGTGTTTTCGGAAATGACTTCCGAAAACGTGTTTTTTTTAATATAAAAATATTGGTTTCGGAGATGCATCTCCGAAATAAAGTTACATTTTCAGAAAATGTGGTGTTTCGGAAGTTCATCTCCGAACGCACCCCCATGATGGAATTCGGAAATGAACCTCCGAATTTATGTCTGGACAGAAGAAAAATGAAAAACAACAACGATTCGCTTTATTTAATCGGGTGAAGATTACAACGATAATATTACTGAAAATTAAAGTTACATATTGTTGAACACGGGTAGGTGGGGATGAGTCAACATTTTGATAACATCGTCCGCCGATCTTTGAAGTTTGGCGTCCAACTCGACCGGGCCTTTCGAAGAAAATCGGTCGAACGTTGTCCACATAACCGCTAAATCTTCGTCGTTCTTGATCTCAAAAGGTGTGAACTTAATGCCTCCCTCGTCGTTAAGCGATGGCGAGCGGTACTCGAGCTTGACAACCTTTCGATTCTCGGGATAGCGCAAAAGCGTGTTGAGCGACGGTATCAATTCCACAAACGGCGTGTCGCGCGAGAAGCGAAATTGGAACGGATCGGGTAGCCGGTTTCAAAGTAGACGAATGCTAGGTGGGGGTAGGTTTGTGTCATTTGTGTTTTGTGGTGTGAAGAGGATGAAGAAGAGTGTGTAGTATTTATAGACTTATTGGAGCATTGATGGCCCAACAAACCTTATCCTGCCTCAGGGGACATTTCGGAAATGAACTTCCGAAAATAGGCTCCAGACATGTATATTTCGGAAGTTCATTTCCGAATTATGCAGAAACAGAGGTGAATTTTGCATTTTGTGCATTGCATTCTGTTTTGTGTAAACAATACCAAAAGCATACAAAATAGGCATAAAATAGGCAATGACAACATAAAACATACTTATATTATATATGTATTGGCCAAACATTAGCAAAATTGGCCAAAACTGTTTTTTTTAACTGCCAGGGCATATTTCGGAAGTTCATTTCCGAAATTTATTAGGTGATATATTTCGGAAATGAACTTCCGAACCATATCAGTTTTCAGCATAAATTTGTTGAATCAATGTAGTGAAATAGGGGATAAAATGAGAGATGTTTACCTGAAATTGTAGCTTTCTATGCTCCCTTTAACGTGATCAACGGTTTGAAACTTGATTTTAGGGCGAAAAATTGATGGAGATTGATTGGGTTTTAGAGAGGGTTTTGAGAAGTTTTGGAGAAAAATGATGAAATAGTGAAGGAGGGAAATTTGTATATGCAGAAATATTTTCGGAAATGAACTTCCGAAAATATTCACGGTTTTGAATTTTTTATGACTTCGGAGATGCATCTCCGAAAACACCAAAAAAGTTGTGTTTTCGGAGATGCATCTCCGAAGTAAAAAAAAAATCAAAAAAAAATAACTTCAGAAGTTCATTTCTGAAGCAGGGGCAGTTTTGGGTTTTCGCTGGGGGTGACCCCCCATAGGAAGGTGGGTAAAGAAATTTTCAATTAGTATCAGTGTAATATTATTACTATTATTAAGTTAGAATAATATGGTGCAATGCCCCCTAACTAAATGGATTCTTCACTTATAGATGAGACATGTAAGTCATATGGTATGAGAGTTTTTTTCCAGAAATAATATACCTTCAACCTAACCAAATCATTAAGTCATGGTAAGAGAGTTTTTTCCGGAACTAATGTATCTCCTACCTAACCAATCATTATATTGACCACAATGACAACATTCAATGATATCATAACTTTTTTATATTTAATAATTTTAAATTGATTTTGGTACTACAATTTTTTATATTTAATAATTTAAAAGTAAAATTAAAATTGAATTTAAACTTTAAACTTTTTTTTTTAATAGGCAATGGAATTCATTCAAAGGAGCACTAGGGGTGCTCAAACCCGATACAAGAGTTGCGAAAACATATAGCTTACTTTAGAGAAAAGTTAACAGTGGCGCTATATACCATTCATAATAGCTACAGCAGTTTGAGATGCTTATTCTACCCGAGTTTAAACTAACTTTGCTATAAAGTAGTTTTTATCCAACAAATCTTGATATTTAATAATTTTAAAAGTTTACAAGGGGCATAAATATAAATAATTTAAAAGTTTCAAAATTTGTTTGAATTGTTTTAGTTTAAATGTCAATTAACAAATTATTCATAAATTTAAACTCCTCTAAATGAGTAAAAGTTAAAAATAAATTTTAAAACTTCGTATCCAAACTCAATAAGATCAAAAATATTTATACAAAAATTTATTAAAACATAAACAAAGAATAAAAAATAAAATAAAAAGTGATAAGGAATTTTTTTTTTTTTTAATAAGCAATTTGTACCTAACGGCTTTTAAATCTGAGTCTTTGAGAGAAGCACACTCTCATGACACAAGTGTTTCACCGCTTGATCACACGCACACTAACCGATAAGAAACTACATTGAACTATTGAAGCACATAGTATATTGAGTTCAACTATTGCAACAGCTTCTACCATAAACAAAAGTGACCTTATGATCCATAGCAACTGACGGTTTACTACCAATTCCAATTTGGATTCCATGACTCTCATTCAAGACATCAATTTCTCCATCTTCAATCTTTTTATATATTCTTCCAGCAGTTTTTATGAACGCCTCATCAACATTTTCTGCACTCTTCGCCGAAACCTCCATGAAGATCAAACCATTCTCATTCGCAAACTTCTCGCCTTCTTCAGTACTCACAGCGCGCTTCTTAGTGAGATCGGACTTATTTCCGATTAACATAAAGACCATATTTGAATTAGCATGTTCCTTCACATCTTCTAACCAGTTAGCTAAGTGATCAAATGTTTCTCTCCTTGTTATATCATAAACCAGTAATGCACCCGCGGCTCCTCTGTAATACGATCTTGTTATTGATTTGAATTTTTCTTGACCTGCTGTGTCCCATATTCGTAACTTGATTGGTTTGTTGTCAATGTTGATTGTCCTTACATTGAATTCGACACCTATTGTTATGTCGTGGACGGGTTGGAATTGGTTGTCAGCGAATCGAAGAAGAAGGCAAGACTTTCCGACTCCGGTGTCTCCGATTATTATGTATTTGAAGAGGTATGCATAAGACATATCTTTTTAGTTAGGTTTGTGCGAACTGGGAATTATGAGGTAGGGGATATAGGAGATATAAAAAGTGAGCGACTGTGGTGATTAGTAAAGCGATGCATTATATATTTATAGAGATGCAAATCTTAGAGAAACAAATTAATAACAACTAAACTAATCTTATTCAAAATATTTGGAATATTAATCAAGATAATCGCAACAAACTGATCATTTAAATTATGAAATAAGATAAGTTGGAGGGGGAAAAGAGATATAAATTTTGTTGGAATAACAAATATTATTTAAGATGTCGCTTCCAAAATAAATTTAATTTTTATTTACTAAATATTTTAATTTTTTATTTAATGGCAAATAGATAAATTATATAAATAAGATAGCAAAGATTAAAATTTTCAAATAGTGGGAGTATCCTAAATCCAACAAACTAAACTAAAGCAATTACAAATTATAAATAGGGAATTTCTTTGTACACTCCTTAATCTTCTTAGAAACCTTTGGCGAAATTTCAGTTTTCCCTCTTGAGTTCGGAGATGCATATTCGAACGCACCATATTTCATTTTTTTAGGAGCGCTTTTGAGTTGTATTTCTGAATTCACCCATTGGTGAATTTCGGAAATACATATCTGAAATAAACACTGAATGATTTCCAGAAAACAAAACTTAAAAATCAGAGAAGCTTAACATAAATTAAAATAGGTAGTCCAAATTACATAGATATTGAAACAGAAATTTAACATTACATGTTGTTATAAACGGTTAATTAAGGACGCTACAATATTTTGATAACACTTTATCCCGATCTCTGAATCTTTGCATTCACTTTAATCGGACCCTTAGTAGAATAACGGTGAAAAGTACTCCACATAACCTTTAAATAGCCATTCGTCTTCAGTGCAAATTGGTTGAACTGTAGCTTTCCTTCAGTGTCAAGTGATGGTGAATAATGCTCAAGCTTTATTACCTTCTGATTTTTTGGATATTGCAGGAGAGAATTGAGTATGGTAATCAGCTCAGCAAGAGGCGTGTCCTTGAAGAACCTAAATTGAAGTGGCGGCTTCGCACCATAGTAAGCAAAATTAAGGTGAGGATAATTTTTGGTAATCTCTGATTTGTGGTGCGTGATCTTGAAGAAATGGTTTGGACACCCTATTTCTAGAACATTTGGAGCAATTTTGTCCCAAGAATTCTTATCTTCTATTAGGGCATGTTTCGGATATACACTTTCGAATTCACCCCTTATTTTTTTAACGAAAACAGAGGGTTTTCGATTATGCATATCTGAAACATGCCCTAATGATTTTTTTTGTTTAAAGCATTTCGGAGATGCATTTATGAATTATGCAGAACTAGCAATAGAAGTTATTTAGGCAGAATCAGTACCATAGAAACAAAAAAACGGTAAAAGTGAAATTTTGGCGTTTAGATCACAGATGTCCTAAAGGATGTCGAGATAATGTTTTCCAAACACACACAATGACAAGGTATTAATTGCAGTGCAGAAACAATAAAGAACACAAGTAATTGTTCACCTAGTTCAGTGTCAACAATACCTACTTTAGGGGCTACCAAGCCAGGGATAAGTTCACTATGATAGTATCAATTTGAAGCTAAACTCCCCCGTTTACAACTTCTCGCTTAATCACTACCCGTTCTAACTTCTACCTAAGACTCACCTAGGTATGGTGTCCACCTCAAATCCCCCTAAATCACAACAGTGATAAACAATTACAAATATCAGAAGACCCACTTCCAAAACACAGTCACTCAATGCTTATAAACTTATGAGTGAACACAAAACTTACAACTCAATGGAAACACCAAACTCTTCTATCAATATGATATAGGAGTGGTTCACAATAGACAAGACTGCACAAACTCTAATACAAACTACAATGTAAGTTCCCACGAAATAATAGGTTTGATGCTTGCTATATATAACAATCTTCTGGTCTGGATTTGGGCATCAAATCGTTGCACAACACTCCATAACATCTTCCGAAATCTTCTCCATGAAGATAGGGCTCCAAATATTAGTTTCCTAAATCTACTCCAAAATTAGAAACCAATCAAATATGTTGATAACAGATGAAATCTTGTATCCTCAAATTCAGCGCCACATAGGATTGCATAATATTCCTTTACTCTTCTGCAACTATAACACACATATCCAAAAATCCCAGCCTAGCTGTCCTGGACACGATGTCGAATGATCCTGAATAGGACATCTTTGTTCGACATGTCTTTTTAGTTAAAGATAGAACAAGTTCTTCAACATCTTCACATAAGTTAGTTTTACCAAAAATAATGTCAACCAAAAACCAGAGAATTAACAATCTCCCCTTTTGGCTAAAAATAACTTATTGAGCTAGTTTTTGAAAATAAATCAAACACCCAAACAATTCTCAGCCCTGTACAGAATACACTCTAGCAGCTCCACAATCAAAGATGCACCAGAAGAAACAAACATGCAGTACATGTTGATAGTCCCTGCTTTATCTACCAAATTTCCATAATGCCAACGAAATTTCCAGATGCATGCTTGATTCCATGAATATAGGTCGTTCCTGCAACGTCAAATACCAATTTATCAAGATCATTGAGTAAAAGCATCAAGTACATACCTAAACCAGTCTTCCTAAGTGTCTTTGTTAACAACTGCAACCACACGAATAAACATGGTTATTCTAATTATACAGAGAGGTGGGAGAGATCCAAAAAAATAGAACATATCACAAATTAATAGTAATTTATCTATGAAAAATCAATGTGTAAAGGCCACTGCTTACGATTTTATCTTCTCCGTAAACCTGTTGTAGTTGTTTTACAATATCATGAGTGCCATCAGGACTCTCATCGTTGACCACAATAACTTCAAAATATTATAGCAATGGCTACGCTAATCTAACATCAGAAAATGAAAGGCATGATAATGAAGATATCAATTTCTAAGATTGGGATAAAACAAAAATTAGGGTTCCATATTTGGGGAAGAATAATAAAAAAAGAAAAATGGAAGGTCGAAAGGAGAAAGGAGTTGGATGTGATGCTCAGGTTAAGTGGTTTGTTTCCTCTAAAAAAACACCATAAACAAGAAGAAAAGGGTTATGGAATTTTGGGAAGAATAAGGTATTTAGAGTTTTTCGGAGAAAAAAAAAGGTTATGGGTTTTCGAGGGGAGTGTTTTCAGCTACAATGAAAAAAACAAATTAATCCTAAAAAAGTATTATTAAAATCTAGAAAATTTTAGAAAATTAAAAGGTCAACCAAAATTAAAAGTGGGAAACGAACGGTTGTTCACGGGCCACTTAAGTGTAATTCTATTTTGTAAATTTTGGGGTTTAAAAACACCACAATCTTTATCATATTATGTTGGTTCATTTAACCGCCATAATTTACGGTACAAAGTGACGGTTTTAATAACCGCCCTAAATAAACCGCCGTAATTTACCCATTTTTTGTAGTGTCCTTTACATTCATAACACTGGTCTCCTTTACCTTCATGGGACATCTCATTAGTTATTTTACCAACTTCCTGGTTTTTGCTGGTGTCGGAAGACTTGTTCTTGACATCAGATTTCAATTTCCAGTCCATTCTTTTAAACAATTTATCAAATTGTTTTCTAAGAAGAACTAGATCTTCTAACAGATCGTCACCTTTGTCCTCTGAATTCTCATCACTTTCCACAAACACTAAGTTATTCTTCTTTTCAGACCGTTCATCAAGTCCCATCTCAAGGTTTGAAGAGATCCCATGAGATCATCAACCTTCATGGTGGTTATATCTTGAGCTTCCTCAATAGCAGTGATCTTCATGTCAAACCTCTTAGGTAGAGACCTGAGAATTTTTCTGACCATCTTGGAGTCAGATATCTTCTCTCCAAGTGCACTAGAGGCATTGGCAATATCCACAATATTTATGTGGAAGTCATGAATACTCTCATCTTCTTTCATTCTTAAGTTCTCAAACTTAGTGGTAAGAAGTTGAAGTTTTGACATCTTTACCTTGGAGGTTCCTTTATGTGCAGTCTTTAGGATCTCCCAAGCACATTTGGCAATAGTACACCCACTGATCAGTCTAAATATGTTCTTGTTAACATAATTGAATAGTGAATTCAATGCTTTAGAATTTCCCAGGGCATCTGCATCGTCTTTTTCATCCCACCTACCTCCTCCTTGACAACCATATTCTCGTCCTTGTCTTTAACCTCAGGAGGACTCCAACCCTTGACAACAGCTCTTCAAAAACTGTGGCTATATGGTAAAGCCACAGTTTCAATTTAACGTTTACGATACAGTTTTGGTTCAAGATATAGCCACTGTTTGGTTATGGTTTGGTTATGACCACATATTTAAAACCGTTGTTATATGTTATGCTTTCTAAACCATTTATCTTGCCACGGTTTATTTCTGTATCATTATATATATATATATATATATATATATATATATATATATATATATATATATATATATATATATATATATATATATGGTCTATTCTTTCTCCTAAAAAATAAACTATTTATAAGACTGTTTAATCGAATACTATTAACGGTTGAGATTTAGTATAAGTCATTTAAACTTTTATATATATATATATATATATATATATATATATATATATATATATATATATATATATATATATATATATATATATATATATATATATATATATATATACTCCCTCTAGTCTCATTTATAAGCAAAAATTTAATTCTAGTCTCATTTATAAGCAAAAATTTAATTTTTAGATTCATTCAACAATCAATGTATTTAGTCTATTATTATATATATATATATATATATATATATATATATATATATATATATATATATATATATATATATATATATATATATATATATATATATATATATATATATATATATGATCTATTCTTTCTCCTAAAAAATAAACTATTTATAAGACTGTTTAATCGAATACTATTAACGGTTGAGATTTAGTATAAGTCATTTAAACTTATATATATGGTGTTAATGGATCTTGCCTAATAAGAAAGAAAACAATAACACATACAGTAGAAATTAAAGGAACCCTAAAGTGAATATTCAAGATACCCAAGATGATGAAGCTGTCAAGGATTGCAATTTTGAAAAACTATCACAAAAGAGTTTCATCTACAAAGAAGTAAGAAAATAGTGGCGCAGGACAGGGACATATCCCATATTGAATGGATTGCATCCACCATTAACAAAACCCTAATGGACCTAGACAATGAATTGGTGCAATTTGTAGAGCCCACAACCTAGTGATCCAAGTCATCCAAAAATGGAGAATTTATCTTGCCACCCCCATTTTATACATGTCATTTTTAAATAGGGCGTTTTTATCAAATTATCTTTGTAAAATACTGGTTTTTTTGAAACTTTCGGTACCGTACCGGAAATTTCATATAAATACTAGAAATTTTGTTGAATTTATCAATTTACTGTGTCTGATGCTACATACTGGAAATATAAATTTCCGGTACCGGATATTTCAAATTTCTGATATGTAGCAGCAGTTAAAATTAATACCGGATATTTCAAATTTTCGGTATGTAGTAGCAGTTAAAATTAACACCGAACATTTGAAGTTTTCGGCATTGATTTTCTACCGGAAGTTCGCGAAATTTTCGGAATGGGGTAATGAATTTTGTAAAAGTATCAAAATTTTTAAAATCTCCGGTAAATCGCACCGGAAATTTTGAGATTTTCGGTAAATGGATACCGGAAATTTACTTTTTGATGATTTTGGCAACAATAATTGTTTTTTCATAAAAGATAAATTTTTTGAATAAATAGTGTCACGGATATTTTGAGAATAATATAAAATGGGGGTGGCAAGATAAATTCTCAAAGAAGAGCACCATATCTAGGTTCAAAGATTTTAATGAAATTGTTTTTTTAAATTGGATTAAAATCTTTGAACCTAGAACCCATATCTAGGTTCAAAAGTCAGTTTAAATTTAGATTCTAATTAAATTGTTTTTTAGTTAAATTAAAATTTAAACTGACTTTTGCTATAGAATAGCACCATATCTAGGTTAGAGCAGTCAAAATGGGTTAGCCCATATGGGTCAGCCCGTAAGTTCCGAAAAATCATAGGGCTTGGGCCTTAAAATTAGAGCCCATATTTTTTAGGGTCTTTTTAGCCCAGCCTTGAAAAGTCCGCTACCCATTAGGACTAGCCCATATGGGCCGTGGGTAGCCCGTTAGGCCCGAATAATTATAAATTTTAAAAAATTATATTAATATTTATATTATCTTACTCCAAAATAGCATATTGATTTTTCTCACTTCACTAAATTTTATCTCTATTTTATTCAAAATTTCTCTTTTAAATATTATACATTAATATAATCAACATTTTTTCATCGTATTATATTAGTTTTTCTCTTGTAATAAATATTCAAGCATTATTTTATACAATTTAGACATATATTATATTTAGAAACACATTATAGTATTTATAAGAGATAATATAGTACTTAAACATGTATTATGTTTAAAATAACATAATTTTTTTATTTTATTTATAATAAATATTATGGAGTTTTTATTTTAATTTTTTTAAATAAAAAAACTCATTTATGACCGGGTAGCCCGAAGCCCATCTAAGGTCAGACTCGGGTAGTAAATCTCGAGGTCATATTATGCAGGCAGGGTCTTTTTGGCTCAGCCTTAAAAAGTCTAGGGTATGCCAGAATCGATCCGTTTAAGATTGGGTAGCCCATATATTATTGACAGCTCTAATCTAGCTAGGTTCAATGATTTTAATCAAATTCCTAAACTTTTAATTAATATTGTAATTGAGTGTCCATTATTTTAAAAGTTCGTCGAGTTATTTAAGGATTGTTTTACAGTTTATAAAGGGCATAATTATAAATAATTTAAAAGTTTGATAAGTCATTTGAATTATTTTAGTTTAGATGTCTCATTACAAATAATTCATAAATTTAAACTACTCTAAATATTATTGATCGCGAATTAAAAACATCATATTCAAGGTCAAAAAGATCAAGAATATTTAAACAAATTTATTAAAACACAAACAGAGATTAAAAAATAAAATAAAACAAAAAGTGATAAGGAACTACATTAAAAAATATAATATATTGAGTTATTCAACTGCTGCAACAGCTTCTACCAAAAGTAGAAGGAAGCTTATGATCCCTAGCAACAGATGGTTTACTGCCATATCCAATTTGAATTCCATGACTCTCATTCAACACACCAATTTCTCCATCCTCAAACTTTTTACATATTGTTCCCGCTGTTTTTATGAATGCATCTTCAACATTTTCTGCACTTTTCGCCGAAACCTCCATGAAGATCATACCATTCTCCTTCGCAAACTTCCCGCCTTCTTCAGTACTTACAGCGCGCTTCTTAGTGAGATCGGCCTTGTTTCCGATTAACATAAAGACCATATTTGAGTTTGCATGTTGCTTCACATCTTCTAACCAGTTAGCTAAGTGATCAAATGTTTCTCTCCTTGTTATATCATAAACAAGCAATGCACCTGCTGCTCCTCTATAATATGATCTTGTTATCGATCTGAACATTTCTTGACCTGCTGTGTCCCATATTTGTAACTTGATTGGTTTATCATCAATATTGATCGTCCTTACACCGAATTCGACCCCGATTGTTATGTCATGGACAGGTTGAAAGCGGTTGTCAGTGAATTGATGTTGAAGGCATGATTTTCCAACTCCGGTGTCTCCAATTATGATGTATTTGAAGAGGAATGTGTAAGACATTTTTTATGTTAGGTTTTTACGAACGTGAAAAAGGAGGTTACAAAGGAGAAAGAAGAGTAAGAGATATAAAAAGTGATGATTTAATAAAGAGAGGCACTCTTTATAGGGTTAAAATTCTTTGGGGAACTAATTAATAACAACCTTATTTAAAATACTCGGAAGATAATTCGAGATAATAGGAACAAACTGATAAATCAAAAGTATTTTAAAAAATTAGTTTAATAAGATAAGTAGAAGGGTGGGAAAGGAGATATAGAAAATTAATTATTGTCAGTGTTTTAAAAACCGGACCGGTCATCAAACTGGTGAGGGTACTGAGTTACTGGTTTATTGATTGAATCAGTGAGTCACGGGTCGAACCTCATGACTAAATCAGATTAAACCGGATAACTCGGTTGAATAAACCGGTCTCTATTGTAATATTATATATTTATTAAATCGGTCAAACTGGATGACTTAGTCTCTAAAAAATATCACAACACCCCAAAATTTTAAAATATCATAATTTTACATGTTTATTCTTTTCATTCAAATTCTAAATATAATCATCACTCACAACAAAATAATATAAAATATAAATTTAAATAAATTTTAAATCTGGTCTAATTGCAAACAGGGGAAAAGTTGTTTCAAATAAGGTTTGAATAAAGTATAATTATATATTTTTTAAAAAAATCATGAAAACGGCGTTGTTTTGTACTGTTGTGAAAAACGATGTCAAGAACAAAGTATAATAGGAATTAGGGAAGAGAAGAAAAACACAAGAATTGGTTATAACTGCTATTCTTTTACTTTCTCTTAAAACAAGATTACAAGTTTACAAGAATAGCAAAGAACCTCTCTCACCCTAAATTAGGATTTGCAGCTTAGCAATGATGAGAGACTAGTATGCTATTTATAATAAACTTAACATACTAACTAATGGGCTTTTTCCACAAGGCCCATTACATAAGTCAACTTAATAAACAAGCTAACTTAACAAATTAGGGTTTAAACACTAAAACCTAATTTAACATGCTAACAACCCTAGCATCTTTGACACAAGCATGTGAACAACCTTCGACTTCATGCTTAATCTTGTCGAACCAAGAAGCTACCCCTCGACCATACTAGGGTTTGATCCAATATCTCACAAATCTCCACCTTGGATCTAACTCTACAACATCAAGGGAACAAACTAGCTTTCTTCATGCAGCTTTATCAACTGCATACAATGGAAAAACTTGCAACTCGGCAATGTCTTGGTGATCATATCAGCAGCATTGTCTTCAGTTGAAACCTTCAGCACTTGGACTTCTCCATGCTCGATTACTCCTCTGACGAAATGCAGCCTCACATCAATGTGCTTAGTTCGCTCATGATAGGCTGAATTCTTCGACAGGTGTATTGCACTTTGACTATCACATTTAACAGGGATACCTCGACCTTGAAGTTTCAGCTCCATCGCAAAACCTTCAAGCCACAATGCTTCTTTCACAGCTTCAGTTAGGGCAATATACTCCGCTTCAGTGGTTGATGGAGCAACAACCTTCTGAAGTTTTGCTTTCCAACTAATTGCAGTGCCAAACATAGTGAAAACATATCCATAAATAGATTTTCTAGAATCCATACAACCTGAATAATCAGAGTCGACATATCCTTCAATTGCTGCTTTACTATCTTCACCCAAGGCTCCACCATAAATTAGGACTCTGTTCAGAGACCCATTTATGTACCTTAAAATCCACTTCAATGCTTGCCAATGAGCCTTTCCAAGATTCACCATGTACCTGCTTACAAGACTTACTGCATATGCTATGTCGGGTCTAGTACAAACCATAACATACATCAAAGAACCAACTATATTAGCATATGGGATGCTATTCATATAGGCTCTTTCGACATCAGTACTGGGACACTGATCAATACTCAGCTTGAATTGACGGTTTGTTAGAGTCACAACTGGCTTCGAATTCGACATACCAAATTTTTCAAGAATCTTCCGTAGATATGCCTCTTGAGATAAGCATAACTTCGACTTCTTTCTATCTCCTTGAATGTCAATTCCAAGAATCCTGGAAGCAGCTCCCAGATCCTTCATATCGAACTCCTTATTGAGTTCAGCCTTCACCCTCGTCACATCTTCAACATTGTTGCTTGCTATGAGAATATCATCCATATAAAGCAACAAAATAACAAATGAATTACCAGGTCGAAATCTGATGTAAACGCGGTGGTCGAACTGAATTCTAATGAAACTTATGCGTGCCATGAACTTGTCGAATCTCCTATTCCACTGTCGAGGAGATTGTTTCAGCCCATACAAAGATCTCTTTAACTTGCACACATAATCTTCCTTCCCCTTTTCGACATACCCTTCAGGTTGCCTCATCAGGACCGTTTCATCTAGATCACCATACAAGAACGCAGTCTTCACATCCATCTGTTCCAGTTCAAGATCGAACTGTGCCACCATGGCAAACAACATTCGAATGGACCTGTGCTTCACAACAGGAGAAAACACATCATTGAAGTCGACACCTTCTTTCTTAGTGAAACCCCTTTCAACTAACCTTACCTTGTATCTTTTCGACGTCACTCCTTCAATTCCTTCCTTAACTTTGAAAATCCATTTACAGCTGACTAACTTTGCCCCAGCAGGTTTCTTGATCAGTTCCCAAGTATGATTATCATGAAGAGTTTTCATCTCATCATCCATGGCCTTCAGCCATTTAGTCTTATTTCGACTCCTCATAACTTCCTTGTAGTCTCTAGGTTCTTCGTCTAGAACCTCACTTGCAGAGATTAAGGAATAAGCTATAAGATCTGCATACCCAAGTCTATGAGGTGCCTTGATGACTCTTCTCGACCTATCTCTCGACAATAGGTAGTCATCGTCAGTTTATTCAACTTCCTCAGCATCTTCTGCTTCTTCTTCGACTTCGTCAGGGATATGCAATTCAGCATCAACATGCTCCATCTCAACAGGAATCTCTACCTGTTCCAGCTCTTCGTCAAATGTTTCTGTACTTCGACCAACATCATCAATTTTCTTAAAAGCCATTTCAGCTTCATTGAAAACTCCATCTCGACTGGTGATACACCTCCTGTGACCTGGCTCTAGGCACCATAGCCTATAAGCTTTGACTCCTTCAGGGTATCCCATGAACATGCATTTCAGAGCTCTAGGTTCGACCTTGTCTTGCCTAATGTGAGCATAGGCTACGCAGCCAAATACTCTCAGTTTGTCGAGATCTTGTGGATGTCCCGACCAAACTTCTTCAGGTGTCTTCATATCTAACATTGTCGAAGGACATCTGTTTATCAGATATGTTGTTGTCGAAACAGCCTCAGCCCAGAACACCTTCTTTAACCCCGCACTAGTCAACATGTATATGACTCTCTCCAAAATAGTTCGATTAAACCTTTCAGCCAAATCATTTTGCTGTGGAGTACCTGCAGTAGTTCTATGCCTTGCAATACTAGAGGCAACACAAAAACTGTCGAATTCCTCATTGCAAAATTCAAGGCCATTGTCGGTTCTCAACCTCTTGACCTTTATGCAGTCTGATTTTCAACCAGAGTCTTCCAACTTTTGAAATTCTCAAAAGTTTCATCCTTAGTCTTCTGGATGAATACCCATAATTTTATGGAATAATCATCTACTATGTATAGAAAATACCTTGCTCCTGAATGTGATGGAACAATAAAGTGAGGGTTGTGACCAACGCTGATGGATCTGAGACGGAGTGGGATGAGGACTGGTATCAGTACCTTCATTCGGAGGAGTTCGCCCGTCGGGCAGAATGATGTGTTTTTATTTGTTTCAATGTTTGTATTTTGTAACTTTCATTGACAATAAATAAAATGTCGTTGTTGTTGTAGTTTTTGCTTAGTTAGGAGGTTTTCTCAATTATAATGTATTGATCGCCAAGTGTGTTGAACTTTGGTCGATGGCCGAGGACAGGTGTCTGGCGAGGATGAGTCTCAGGCTTCGTTGTGTTGAGTTCTGAGTCTCATGGCGTGAATGGTCCCCTCGCGAGCGGGGTGTTCTTCTGTCATGGTACTTGCTTATGACGGGAATGCTCGGTATTCATGCCCCTCCGAATGACAAGGAGTCTGCTCGATTAAGAGAGCGGGCTTCTGTCATTTTGTTTCATTATGAGGTGCTCGGCGTGTACCCGGGCCGCACCTGCGTTTAGGTGTAATACTGCTTGAGTTTTTCAGCGTTCCAAGGTCAGGCGAGCTCTTCTCCTTGCAAGTTTTCTAAGTAGTATGCCCCGTTTTCAGTTTTTGCTCGGATGCGGTAGGGGCCTTCCCAATTCGCGGCCAGTTTGCCCTCGCGGGAATCTTTGTGGTTTCTTTTGAGTACTAAATTGTCTATTTTGAATTCTCGTTTGATGACTTTGCGTCATGTCTTAGGGCACTTTTTTGTTTGAGTGAGGCCTCGCGCAGAGCGGCTCCTGTCCGGATTTCTTCGACTAGGTCTAGCTCTTCTCTGATGGCCTCGACGTTGTCCTCCGTTTCGAGGGGTTCCTCGACGCGCCTTGTGGGCACGTGTACCTCGACGGGGATCACTGCTTCTTTCCCGTATGTAAGCCGGAAGGGAGTTTCCCCAGTATTAGAATGTGGGGTGGTGCGGTAGGCCTAGAGGATGTTGTGCAGTTCCTCGACCCATCCTTTTTTGATTTCGTCCAACCTTCTTTAGAGGCCCCTCAGGATTACTCGGTTAGCGGCTTCGTATTGCCCGTTTGTCTAGGTGTGTTCGACTGATGCGAAGTGTTATTTAGTTCCTAATTTCGTGACGAATTCTTGGAATCGTCCGTCGGTGAACTGGGTGCCGTTGTCAGTGATGATGGTTAGCGTAACTCCGAATCGAGCGAGGATGTTTCTTTTATAGAAGCGTAGCACGTTCAGGGATGTGATTTTAGCCAATGGCTCGGCCTCGATCCATTTAGTGAAGTAGTCGACCGCGACAATGAGGTATTTATTCTAGTTGCTTCCGGTCACGAATGGACCGAGGAGGTCCATGCCCCACCATGCGAACGGCCAGGGAGATGACAGAGACTTGAGCTCGTTGGGGGGTGCGAGGTGCATGTCCCCGAAGCGTTGGCACTTGTCGCACTTCTTCACGTATTCTTTTGCGTCGTGCTGCATGGCGGGCCAGTAGTACCCTGCTCGGAGCGCTTTTTGGCGAGGGATGTTGCTCCTAGGTGTTGGGAGTTGATTCCCTCGTGTATTTCTCGGAGTATGTGGGAGGTTGTGCCCTTGTCGACGCATTTGAGGAGGGGAATGGAGAAACCCCGTCGGTAGAGTCGATTTTTGACCAGGGCGTACGAGCAAGCTCTTCTTCTGATTATGGAGGCCTCCTTAGGGTCGTCTGACAGGAGGTCGCTTGTTAGGTAGTTGTATACGGGGTAATCCAGTAGGATGCATCTCCGATCGTGTTTACGTGTGTTAGCGCGGTCGGAGGTTCGGTGCTGGGTCTAGGCAGTATCTCTTGGATCACGGACTTATTGCCCCCTTTCTTCCTTGTACTGGCCAGTCTTGACAGAACATCTGCCCAGGAGTTATGTTCCCTCGGAATATGCCTTACCCTGGCGTTTTTGAATCGGACCATCCTTTCGCGCACGAGGTTTAGGTACTCCGCGAGATGGTCTCTTTTGACTTGGTATTCACCTGAAACGTGCGATGCTACTAGTTGGGAATCGGTGAATACTTCGACCTCTTCGGCCTCAAGGTCGTTGGCGAGACGTAGTCCTGCGAGCAGTGCCTCGTATTCTGCTTGATTGTTGGAGGTAGGGAAAGAGATTGATAGTGACACTTCTATTAATGTTCCTTCCCCATTTTCCAAGATGATACCTGCCCTGCTTTCGGACGAGCTAGAAGCCCCATCTACGTACAAGGTCCATTTCCGAGCATGGCAGGTCGTTGTTTCGGGGAAGGCCATTTCAGCCACGAAGTCCGCCAAGACCTGTGCTTTAAGGGCTTTTCTTCCTTCATAGTTTACGTCGAATTCTGAGAGCTCCAGTGACCAGCGGAGCATCCTTCCGCCCATGTCGGGGCATCCGAGTAACTGCTTTATGGGTTGCTCGGTGCGCACGATTATGGTGTGTGCTAAGAAGTAGTGTCCCAGTCTTCTGGCCGCGGTGATTAGCGCGAGTGCGACTTTCTCGATCTGCTGGTACCTAACCTCGGGTCCTTGAAGCGCTTTGCTTGTAAAGTAGATGGGCCTCTGGCCTTCTGGGATTTCTCTGATGAGGGCCGCGCTGACAGCCTCGGTGGCGACGGCAAGGTAGAGATAGAGGATTTCCTCGGTCTCAGGCCTCGAGAGTACATGTAGGCACGAGAGGGCTTGCTTGAGATGAGAGAGGGCGCGCTCGCATTCGTCCTTCCATTCGAAAGTGGTTTCCTTACGGAAGAGTTTGAAGAGTGAGAGGGCGTGTTGGGCTGATTTGGCCACGAACCTAGATAGTGACCTGAGCATGCCGTTTAGGGATTGGATGGATTTCTTAGAGTTCGGCGTTGGAAAATCTAAAAAGGCTATGCATTTGTTCGGGTTTGCTTCGATTCCTCTTTCTGTTAGGTAAAAACCGAGGAATATGCCCGCTCGGACTCCGAAGGTGCATTTTTCGGGATTAAACCTCAGCTTGCACTTCCGGCCCTATTCGAAGACTTTTTTGAGGTGAACGGCATGATCGATCTCCTCTTGGGATTTGACGATCATGTCGTCCATATAGACTTCAAGCATATCACCGATCTCTTCCCGGAACACTTTATTCATCATTCGCAATGTTGCTCCGGCGTTTTTCAGACCGAAGGGCATTACGTTATAGTAGTAGTTGCCCGATTCAGTCATGAAAGCCGTGTATTTTTTGTCCGTTTTAGATATGGGTATTTGGTTGTACCCGGAAATACGCGTCCATAAACGATAAAAGTTTGAAACCTGCGGAATTATCGACTAATTTATCTATGCTAGGTAGAGGATAAGCGTCTTTAGGGCAAGCCCTATTAAGATCGGTATAGTAAATGCACATGCGTCATTTTCCATTAGATTTCTTTACAAGTACAACATTGGAGAGCCAAGTAGTGTACTTGGCTTCCGATATGAATTTAGCCTCTAAGAGGTCCCTAACAGCTAATTCGGCTGCGACCGTTTTCTCCGGGGACTACTTTCTTCTCCTCTGGGCGACGACCTTGCACGCGGGATCGATCGTCAGGTGGTGGCATGCTATTTCCGGTTCGAGGCCGGGCATCTCAGCTGCGCTCCAGGCGAACAGGTCGGCGTTCTCCCTGAGGCAGGCCTTGAGTTGTCTCCTGGCCAGTTCGGGCAATTCTGTCCCGATCTTGACTCCTCTGGTCGGGTCGTCGCCGAGGGCTATCATCTCGAAATCTCCGTCGGGGACTGGACGAAGACCCTCTTCTATTGTCTTCGCGTCTGCTTTCCTTTCGGATTCTTTATGGAAGCGGCTGTCCAGGTCGATGGTGTCAATGCGGGGCATATATTTGTTGGGCTTGGGACCCGCGTTGGCTGCTGCTTTGTCCTGAGTGGCCGCTTTTATAGAACTGAGGCCCTTGGCGGAAGCTTTGAAACACCTTCTAGCCGCTTCAATTTCTCCGTGGAGCGTTGCGACTTGTCCTTTGACCGTGTAGTATTTGAGTTTGAGGTGCACGGTTGAGGGGACGACAATCAGTTCGGCTAGCGTCGGGCGTCCCAAGATGCATTGGTAGATTGAGGGGCAATCGATGACCAGGAACTGGACTTTGATGACCCTCGCGGTTTCTGCCGACCCAATCGAAACGATAAGCTCGACGAATCCCCACGGTTTCGTCACTATGCCATTGAAACCTTGTAGGTCTGAGCCCACGTAAGGGGTGAGGTGGCTGTCGTTTAGTTGCAGCGTTTTGAATAACTGGGAGTACATGATATTCGTCGAGCTTCCTTGATCGACCAATATGCGGCGTACGTCAAAGTTGGTCATTCGAGCTCGAATAAGGAGGGGAATGGTCGCGTTGGGTGCTCCGCCTGGCAATTCTTTCCTGTAGAACGAAATGGGGGATGAGCCGCCCTTGTCAAGGTCGATAGTGGCGGCTTTGCTCGAATTCGCTAAGATTAGCTTGTCGAACTTTCGTTTTACGGATCCGACGGTGAGTTTGCTGAATCCTCCCCCGGAGATGACCATGGCGGAAGGGAAGAATTCCCAAGGGCTGTGAGGAAAGGGGGTGGAGGGCACGCGAGCCCAATCGGGAAGGTAAAAGTCCTCCGGTATGGTGATACTCATGGCCACTTGCATGACGGGCGTATCTTCCGTCGGTTTCTCTTTGACGATCGGTTTGACTTCCTTGGCGGCCTCTTGCTTTTTCGCATACTGTTTCAGGTGTCCTTCTCGGATTAATATTTCTCTTGCGTCTTTCAGGTGGATGCAATCTTCGGTGTTATGTCTCTGGCCTTTGTGGAAATGGAAGAACTTTGATTTGTCGACGTTTGGCCGTGCAGGCATTGATTTTGGGAAAAGGACCTTGCCCGTCTGAAACTCGGCGTTCGCGCACTCGTTTAAGGTGCGTTCCCTCGATGCGTTCAGCGGGGTGTACTCCCGGAATTTTCCCGCCGGTGCTTTGTAGTCTTTAGGATCTCAACCTTTATCTTCTTTCTTTTTATCGGATCCTCGGCGAGAGTCGTCTTGGCGGGCACCTTTAGTACTTTCTTCCTGTCTTGAGTTGCGGACCGCATGAGCGGCTTCTTTTTCCTCATATTGTATGTATGCTTGGGCCTTGAGGAAAAATTCGTCCAGAGTGGCGGGTGTCTCGATCCCGACGGCTTTGGCGAAATCTAAGCGCGGTCGGAGACCCCGCTCGAGCAAGAACTTCTTCATGTGGGCGGTTGTAGACACCTGTACGGCCTCTTTGTGCCACATAAGCAATGTGTTGTACAGTCACCACTACCAAAAATGCCACGTAGGCAAGATTCTAAGAATCTTGGCCAAAAAAACTGATCAGGGTCAATATTGATGGAATCTTTATTTTGCAAGGTTTGTCCAATAAGTTTTTTTTAAGAGGGGGTAAACCGAATCTCGCTTATATGGCAGGGGTAAAGTAGTATTAACCCTTTTATATATAATTAAAATAAAAATCAAATATAACTTAAAATCTGACAGTTACAATTTATTGACCGTGTAAAACTACTTTACACCGTCGGTGTATTCCCATTAAATTCATAAAATAATCCTTCTAACCATTTTTCGGTTGAACTAGACCTTACGGAATTAACAAATTAAAACTAAATATTTTTTCAAAAACATTTGACAAACATTTATACAAAAATTATCAAACTTTAAAAAAATAATTAAAATATTAATTAAAAAAATAAAATGAAATATTGAGTGGAAATGAGTTATTAATGAATTTTTAATTTTAACCCAAATTTGTTAATGTGTCATTTTATAAACAATTTATTAATGTGTTAGTACGTATACAACAAAGATGATAATATTAGTATTTTAAAACATATAGTTCAATTGAAAAATAGATTAATTTTTTTTAAGGGAAAAGCTAACATGTGCCCTAAGGGCACAAGTTAATGAGCTATTTATAGAAATATTATCTTGGAACGCGTGTATTCAATGTATTGAAACTTTAAATATGATTTTACTGCATTTAATTACATTTAATTTTTTCTAATTATAATATCCTTAACATATGCCCTTAGGGCACATGTTAGCATGACCTTTTTTTAAATGATAAAATTAATATAAAATATCAAGGAAGTATAAAATATATAAATTTTTTTAAATGATAAAGAATATTTCTTAATTTCTAAAGAGCCTGAGTAAAAAAAGATTTATTTAAGGTTTTAAGAGGTTGTGTAAAGAATGCTTGTAGGAGCCGGAAAACAAAAGAAAATAATATTTTGTTAACTCCTTAATAAATTAATTAAATAAATGCGAGTCTTCATTCTTACCTTTAAAAATGTCATTGTAATGTGTGATCATATTAAATTATAATCCTAAAAGTTCTTTCCACTAAAATTTCCCGCCAAATTTTTTAATAAATATTAAATTAATTAATTAAATAAATAAATAAAATAAATATCATCATATCATACTAAATTATAATCCTACAACTTCTCTCACCAAATTTTCCCGCAAAAAATGTATAATAATTAAAGAATTAAATAAAAACTCACCAAATTTTCCCATCAAAAATTTATAATAATTAAATAAAAAATTAATAAAATAATATTTTATTTCATATTAAAAAAATCTTATATCTTCCCATTTAAACAAAATAGGCTTTAACCCCCTCTTAACCTAACTAAACCCACGTTTGATTTATTTGTATTAATAATTGAATAATTAAATTAAAACCAATTGTAATAATTAATTTTAGAATATTAAAAACTTCTCATTTAAACAAAATGGCTTTTAAACCACTTTTCATCGATTTACCCCAACTAAACCCACGTTTCCAAATTGATTAAATAAAAATAGTAATAATTAATTTTAAAAAATTAATAACTTCTCATTTAAAAAACACTCTTAATCCATTAACCCCCAACTAAACCCACGTTTCCAAATTAAATAAATAACAATTAATTTCACGTTTTCAAACTATATAAGTGAAAAGACATTAAGGTGAAAATTTCATTTTCATGATATCCATTTAGATGAGAAGGTTCTTTTCCCTTTCTTATTCATTTTTAATTACTCAATTTCAATATAGGGTTCACCTTTCTTCAACTTCTTTATTCCATTTTATTATTTTTATTTGTTTATATTTTACTGATTATGTTTCTATTTTTACTGAAATTAAAGAGAAACAATGTTAGATTTTATGATCCAACAAATTTTAGTTGTGTAATCAATGTGAAAATAATCTCCGGTAATGTTTTTTTTTTTTCCCTACTATGTGAAGTTCTTTTTACAATTTTCAATATCATTTCTCAATTTTCAACTTCATTTTTACTTACTAGGTACAAAATATAATATTTTCTATTTCTGTAGATATCAACAGAATTAATTTTCGTCTTTTAATGTTTAATGTTTGATTCTATTTTCCACTTATGATTTGTTTACTGGTTTTGATGTCTTTAAGTATGTTATAGATGAAAGAATTGTATATATAATTAAAATATTCTTCAAATTTGTTGTTCAATTTTTCTAATTTAGAAATAAATTTTCCACAAAAATATCTAATGATAATATTTCACCTTCACTCCACTTTTTAAAAACTTCTATTAATAAATTTCCCACAGAAAATGTCTAATAATAATATTTCACCTTCACTCCACGTTTTTTCAAGCTTCTCCATTTTTTTAATTTCACTTTTTTAATAATTTATTAAACATCCAAAATATTTGTCCACCACTTACTAACCTTAAAAAGTTGTTTTTTATAAGAAATGCTCCACATTCTACTATTAATTAACACCAAAAAAATTTTACACTTCCTCATTTTTCTCATATTTTCACTAACCAATTTCATTGCAATTAGTGGAAGAATGTTAACCGCTCCACCATTTACACTTCCAAAAAAAAATATTTTCACTAACCAATTTTATTGCAATTAGTGGATTAGTGGAAGAATGTTAACCGCTCCACCATTTTCTCATTTTCTCTTTTTCAATACTTTGTAGTTTCAAATATTTGCAATTTGTAAAAGAATATGTCTGGATCTCCATATTTACATTATTAATTTCTTCATGCTACCTCTTTTTTAATACCATTATTTGTAGTTCCAAATATTTGTAATTAGTAGAAGTTATTTAAGAATCTATTCTTGAAGACCTTGGATTCCATACACAAATTTCTTCTTAGATTTTAATTGTTTTCTTTTCACTTCTCCATAGTAGTTCTCTTTATACAATAATCTTTATTTAAAAGTTCTTCTAAGTTTTTTAATTTTTGTTAATTCTTTATTTTTTTTTTGCAGGTATAAATTAAATTGTTAATGACGTGAAATTGTGAAAGATGGGCTTGAAGATGAATGTTATAATTTTTTTAATTTATTTTTATTATTTAATGTTATAATATATTACATTCTTTTAATTTTATTGACGTTTATCAGCATTTTATTATTTGTTTGTGGGTGGTTTTAAAGTTCTTATAAGTTTATTAATGTTTGTTAGTACTTACTTACAAATTTTCATTTCATCCATACAATATCAAGAGAAAGCCAACAAAAGTAGTTTTTTTTTTTTTTTCACTTCTCCATATTATCTTTATACAATAGTCCTTCTTTTAAAGTTCTTCTAAGTTTGTCAATGTTTATTAACTCTTGATTTTTTTTGCAGGTACAAATTAAATGGTTAATAAAGTGAAATTGTGAAAAATGGAGGGTTGAAGATAAATATTATAATATGTTTTAATTTATTTTTACTATTTAATATTATAATATATTATATTCTTTTAATTTTATTGATGTTTATTAGCCTTTATTTTATGTTTTTGGGTGGTTTTAAAGTTCTTATAATTTTATTAATGTTTGTTAGTTCTTACTTATAAATTTTGGAGAATTATGAAATAATTTTTTTAAAAAAAATTTATTGAAGAAGTTGGACTGTGCAAGATAGAGAATTATTAGATGAATGTTATAAGATTATTTATTAATTTTTTTAATTTCAATGTTATAATATATTATGTTATTTTAATTTTATTGATTTTTTTTAATATTTTTTTTAGTAGCTATTGCTTTTGAAGTTCTTTTATTTTATTGATGTTTGTTAATTTAAATATATTTTTTTACTAAATTTAAAATATTTTATTGATGACATAAAAAAACACAATCAATATAAAATTTTTAAATTATTTTTTAAAACATAATTTTTTTTAAAAATTAAATAACATTTACCGTGCATCGCACGGGTAGACGGCTAGTTTTAAATAGAAATTGTAATTTTTTTCGTTGTTAATAGAATAACCACCAAAACCTTACGCACATAAATATAAAGTTTCTGAGTTTAAATCCTAAATAATATTTTTAAGTTGAACTATATCTTACTTAATCAACAAAATAAAAACTAAATATTTATTCAAAAATATTTATTGGTAAACAATATATTATGCTAAAATTATGCATGACCGCACTTTAAAATATAATTAAAAAATTATTAAAAACATATAAATGAAATATTGAAGGGAAATTTTAAAATAAATTATCAATTTAAAAATCAAAAATTTGTTAATGAGTTTTTTTTTATAAGCAATTTGTTAGTGTCTTACTAGTATTAAAGCGTATAAAGTCCAATTAAATTCAAAATACAACAAATATATCAGCTAAACATCAAAAGCGTCCGTAGTCAAATGATAAAAAATAGCAAAAAAAGAGAAGAAAAAAAAAAGGAAAAGTTTTTTTAACTGAATTTTCCATATTAAAATTTGAATTTTGTTAATATTGTTTGTTTCAAAATTTCGCTAAAAAAAATGAAAAGAACTTTACCCTCTATCGTAGGAAGTTTGTTATGATTTTCATCCCTTTAAATACTGCATCGTTTTTTTCAATCTTCAACACAAAACCCACTCTCTATATAGCTTCCTTTTTGTCAATTCCTTATTCAGAAAAAATGTCTTATGCATACCTTTTCAAATACATAATAATCAGAGACACCGGAGTCGGAAAATCATGTCTTCAACTTCAATTCACTGACAACCGCTTTCAACCTGTCCACGACGTAACAATTGGAGTCGAATTCGGCACAAGGATGATCACCATTGATAGTAAACCAATCAAGTTACAAATAGGGGACACAGCAGGTCAAGAAATGTTCAGATCAGTCACAAGATCATATTATAGAGGAGCAGCAGGTGCATTACTTGTTTATGATATAACAAGGAGAGAGACATTTGATCACTTGGCCACTTGGTTAGAAGATGCAAGGCAACATGCTGATTCAAATATGACCATTATGTTAATCGGAAACAAGTGCGATCTCACTAAGAAGCGCGTTGTAAGTATTGAAGAAGGGGAGAAGTTTGCGAAGGAGAATGGTTTGATCTTCATGGAGGTTTCAGCGAAAAGTGCAGAAAATGTTGAAGAAGCGTTCGTAAAAACAGCTGGAGCAATATATAGAAAGATGAAACATGGAGAATTTGATAAGTTGAATGAAACTCAAGGAATCAAAATTGGATATGGTGAACCATTAGTAGGTAGGAATCATAAGCATCCTTATGCTATTGGTGGAAGCTGCTGCACTTGAATTTCAACATGTTTTCATTCAAACCTATATGCTTTAATTTAGTTCTTTTATTATCATATTTTGTTTCCTCTGATTAATGAAACAGGGTCTTTTCATCAAAAAAAAAAAATTATCATATTTTTATTTATTGATTACTATGTTTTGTTTTAATAAATTTTGATCAATGTTATTGATTTTTTGGATTTGGATATGAAGTTTGTAATATGATTTTTAGGATTTTTTAGGAAAGTAAATTTAAATTTTATAAGATGATTAATTAGTAAAACTTTTGAATTAAGTCCTTTATCTTTACTTGTTATTAAAAATAACGTCATCGTGATTCTTTAACCGAATAAAATAGACTATGATAGTTGACGTGTGATATGGAATATAATATTGAAATTGTTAAGTGTTTGCGACTAATTACTAAAAAATTTACTAAAATATGTTTATGACATTTTAATGCCATCTTCATCATCAAAATTATAGGTCAAATTAAAATTCTCGATAAAATTTATATGATTTGTTTGAATTAAAAATATGAACTGAATTGAATCAAACCCTAACAAGAATTTTAAAAAATCTAATCAAACTGCCATAATTTCTTTCAAATTGAAGTAATGGTCAAGTGCTGAACTGGATTTTATGGTTAACCGAACCAAACTGTTATAGAAAGAATTTCTGACTATTTTCTTTCAGGTAAATATTTGTGTGCTCATAAGTACAATAAAAAAATGTTTTTTTTACCTTTAAACACATACACTACTTCGGAAAAGCAATACTACAATAATTGAAAAAGGGATACCGTAATGTCTGACCAACCGATGTGAGGTAAAGGGTGATTGTATGAATGGTGTTTTCCATCACGGTCTTGAGACCGAGATAATAAGGCAAACTGCGCGCTACATATCACAACGGTTACGCTAACCAACCGTTGTGATATATACATGGGAGCTTCTATGGTGAAGTTGGCATTTTGACTTTTATGGTGCAGTCATTTTAAATGGCCAATCAAAACACACTACTATAAACTCTAATTGCCACATCATTATTTTATATGAAACTTTCATTTATTACATATCAGTGCTTTATAAAATTTATATTAAATTGAAAAACAAATTATTTGACAAAATCAATTCTGAATTGAAATCCCTAAATCTCAAACCCACATTTCGAAAGTTGGCCACCTTGGCCTCGAACTTCATCTCCTTCCCCTCCTTCTTCTTACCATCCATTCGGTTCATTGTTCACTTTGTTATCAAGGGTATCGAAAAGTTCTCCTTGGCCTCCTTCTTCATTTTCTTCTCCTTATCCTCAACCAAGGGTCATGAAAAATTTTCCTCTTTGTTGTGCTATTGTCTCCCCAAGATTTACAATGGAACGACGCCTTCTTTTTTAACAAGTAACTGCTCGCATCCATCTTAATCTTTATATTTTTTTTCCAAAATCAAGTTGATTTGAGTTAATTTGCATAAATTATGGAATTTGATACGAATTTTGTATGTTTAGTTGAAGTTGATTTGGTGATGAGGGTTTGTATTTTAATTTGAAGTCGGTATGTGATTTGGGGATTGTGGTTTGTATTTTAAGTTGAAGTTGATTCAATTCTTATGCAGGAATTATGGAATTGGGGAATAGGGTTTATATTTTATGAAATTCATAAATTCATAAAAAATGTATTTGAGTTGAACTGGTAGATAGTGAAATAATCTTAATTTAATTGACTCTTCAGGGTTTCAATTGAATTGTTTGTTTTTCAAAGGAATTTATATTGTGATATTATTCATATTTAAGTTGTGGTTGTGTATTATTGTGAATTATATTGATGATTTATTCTTCAAATAACCTACAGTTAAGTAATTGCTGGAAATAGTATACTCAGAGTGTTTGAACTCGAAAATACATCTTGGATAAGGGCTTGCATGGGTAAACAAAACAGAGTTAGTTCACGAAGGTTGTCCCACTCAAGGGCTTGCATCAGATGATATTGTTCTCTACCAAAATATCCGGTGTTCAAAATGAGGTGCAAGAAGATAGCATGATAAACTGTAAATTTGAGATAAGCTCTTGTACATTAACTGTTAGAACTATTTTGTATGGCCAAATTGTGTATTTGAGTTAAATAATATCAAGTTTTTAGACTCAACTGAAGCTTGTTCTTTCTGATCTTAATTTATCGCAATATAAACATGTAAATGTTAGTCATCAAGAAAGTATTGGAATTGTTGTAATATGAAGTGTAAACTGAGTCTAATAAATTGAAATTTTTTGTCTCAAAGCAAAATGCTTTTTTTTTTGTTAAAACGGTGAATTTAGATTTGGAGTTCAATATCAATTTCAAAAACACTGCTAAATTATCACACTGAGCCTATTATTTAAAATTGATAATCACTCAAGTTTTGTTGCATTTTTTAAACAGCGTAGATGAGTAGACGGCATGTTGATTAGAGATGAAGTCAACTTGTGAAGAAGGAGAATATGAATATAAGAGAGCTCAAGTCAGATGTTGGGTCAATTCAGTTGTACATATCCAGATCACAGAGGTATGTTAAATCCAAACGTAACATATCATTATTTTTGTGTTGTTTAGAAAAAAAATGTTATGTGTATTTGGTGTCTGACTATCGTATAGTAATTGGTGGTTAATTTTATCAAAAAGGTCAAAACACATAATAAATGATACGATTATACAAAATATAACTCAATTATACATAAAAAAACATGGAAGGAAAACCAACAAGTTTGATAATCATAAGATAACACAATACAATCACACTTGATGTTTCATGGAGACCAAACAGTATATGTGTGCACACAGCCAAATTACACATAAGATTCATTAGGAGAGACCACCATAACCTTGAAAGGGACAATGTCAAATGAGAATACTAGAAAGTATCTGGTGAAGAGTACATAATACAATATCCTAAAAATATATGATTAAATAATACTTGTTGAAATTTAATATTTGTTAATTTTTAAAGAGTCTGGGTGAAAAAGATATCTATTCAAGCTTCTAAGAGGTTGACTGCTTGTAGAAGCCCAAATACAAAAGAAAATAATACTTTGCTAACTCCTTAAAAAATAAGTTAAATGTGAGTCTTTATTTTTACCTTTAAAAGTATCAACATAATGTGTGAATTTAAATAGAAATTTTTTATTTTTTTTGTAGTTAAACTTTTTTTAATAACTACCAAAAACTTAGAGACGTGAGTTTGAAATATTCAGTCTAATAATGTTGACATTTTTAGTTGAACTAGGCCTTATAGAATAAACAAAATAAAAACTAAATATTTTTTCAAAAATGTTTATTGACAAACAATTATGCTAAAGTTAATTATACATGATTGAACTTTAAAAAAATTATTAAAATATTAAATGAAATTTTGAGTGCAAATGAGTTATTAAATAAATTATTAATTTTTAGTTTTAAAATTTGTTAATGTGTTAGTAATACATGTGAGTAGTATACAAAAAATGATTCAAAGGACTGCCAAACTGTTATCCTTAGGATAATTCAAAGATCTCCCAGGTTTTTAAGGAAGGTACAGATGTGATGTACAGAAAAAATGGCTTGAAACAGGCAGTTTCAAATATCAAGGATGTAGAGTCAGAGGGAGGGACAGTTGCCAGTCCTAGGATTATTACTTGTCCAGCGAGATTTGCTAAAGGTGGGGTCAGAACTGGTTTGGAGTTGGATAAGGGCCTAGCCAATGTTGGGCCATTATCTTTGGGCTTACTTTCCTTTAACAAGGCCTGCTCTCTATCAGGGCCGGCCCTTTCCCAGCGCAACAAGCTCCACAGCGCTGGGCCTCAAAATATGAGGGGCTCATTTTTTTTAATTATTAAATAAATATTATAATAAAAACATACTTTTCAATTTCCAAAATCAGAATTGGCTTTCCTTGTTCTTCTTTTTTCTCCAAACGTGAAACGTTTGTCAGTCTCCAAATTACAACAACGGTGGTCTTTCTTCTCCAAACTGTGGCGCTCTATTTCTTTTCTAAAATTCAAACTTCTCTTTCTTCAAAGTTCTAACAAGTGAAATGATGCTTTCTTTTTGCTCCAAACGGTGCCTTGTTTCTTCCTATGTATATTATTCCTAATTGTCTAAACCTAAACGAAAACAGCGACGAAACAAAACGAGATATCACATAACAACGACGACACGACTGTGCAATTGGTAAATTTCTTCAAACTGATGTTCTTATGTTGTTTGTTCTTTAATTTGTGTTTTGTTTTGGTCTTTTGAAATTAGAATAAAGGGTTTATGATTTTGTACTTTGACATTGGAATAAATGGTTAATTTCTGTTTTGTGTTTTGGTCTTATGAATTTGAAATTAGAGTAAAGGGTTTATGAAATTAGAATAAAATGTTTACAACGATGACTTTGAAACTAGAATAAGGATTTTATGAGTTTGTGTTTTGTTTGCTCTTTTATAGGTTATATGTTGTTTGTTTTGGTCTCATTGTGTGTTTGGTTTATGACTTTTGAAATTGAAATAACTGGTTTCGAAATTGCAACAGGAACAGAGCATTAGAGCGAGCATTAGAGCGAGTGATTTATAAGTACTAATGTGTGTTTGGTGGTTTGTGAATTATAATTTAGTAATAGATTTTATAATTTTGTATTTCCGTGGTTTTTAATTTTTATGTCATGTGTGTTTGGTGGTTTATGAAATAGATTTTTAGACTATTGTATTTATTGTACCAATGTTTTTAAATTGTATATGTGTTATGTCATTTTTAATTATTAAAATAATATATTTTTTTTAAAATTTAGGTCTATTTTTAAAATTAGAACAGGGCCACATAATAGATTGGGCCGGCCCTGCTCTCTATCGGTGAAAAATAGGCCCAAATCTAAGAAGGTGCGGCCAATGAAGGATTTGGGGGAAAGGGTCCGAATTGAAGACAATTTTGAAATCCAACAACCCTACTTTGCTTGTCTCAACCCTAATTTTGGCCCCAATCCCTCTAACTCTATCAATGTTTCACAAATAAGCAAAGATCCCGAAGATAATTTTTCAGGAGGCACGAACCTGTGCTGGGAGTCAACGACGGATTATGACATTGTTCAATGCAATAGGAGGTTGAAGAACAATAAGGATTCTCAAATGGCTTTTACGATCAAGGAGTCAATTAAGAGACTAGGTATTGGCTGTGACGGAATAGAAGATGACATTCTGAAAGAGATAGAAGGCTTGGAGAGGAGAGATAAGGAGGGGATGAAACCAAAGAAGGCGATAATCGATTGTCTGAAATGATTATTGTAACCTTGAACATTAGATGAGGAGGTTGTTCTTTGAAGAGGAAAAGGATTGGTTTTTCGAATAGGGTTGCGAAGGTAGATATTTGCTATATCCAGGAAACAAAAATTTCTTCTTTCAATCAATCTTTGGCTGAAGAATTGTGGGGTGACAAGGACGTAGAGTGGACTCATCTAGATTCCAGTGGTGCTTCCGGAGGTTCGGCTATTCTTTGGAGGAGGAAGTCTTTGGAGCTTATTCAAATTTTTAAAGGTGTGGGCTTTGTTGGGTTGAAGGCTTGTCTTAAAGGTACGTGCGTAAATTTCGTCAATGTTTACGCACCTTGTAATCCCGTTATGCGAAGAGAAGTGTGGAATTCTTTGCTTAGGCTGAAGAATCACTCTGCGGGGGAGGAATGGTGTGTCGGAGGCGACTTTAATTCTATTATGTTTAAGGAGGAGAGGTTGGGAAAGAACTCTAACAGAAGTGGTAGGGATTGTGCTGATTTTTTTAACTTCGTGGAGGAGATGGAGTTAATAGATTTACCGTGTGTTGGGGGTAGATTTACCTGGTTCGGCGGGAGCGGTGGTGCTATGAGCAGATTGGATCGGTTCCTAATCTCTAAGAAGCTGATAACTCCGTGGAAGCTCGATAATCAATCTATTGGCAAAAGAACTCTTTCGGACCACTGCCCTGTGTGGTTGAAATCGGGGGGTAGTGACTGGGGCCCGAAACCTTTTAGGTTTAATAATAGCTGGTACAATCATAAGGACTTTGATTCTTTTGTGTCAACAGAGTGGAATTTGCTGAACATCAAAGGCAGAGGAGACTTTGTGTTATACGAGAAGCTAAAAAATCTAAAGATGAAGTTAAAGGTCTGGAACAAAGAAGTTTTTGGGTGGCTTGATTTAAAAATCGATGAGAAGATAGAAGAGCAACATGAGCTGGACCAGTTCTTAATTTCTAACGTAGGAGGAGAAGTGTCGGATGCTGTCGAGGCCAGAAGAGTTGTTGCTGATGAAATTTGGAAAAATCTGGCGCTGAAAGAAGGTATGCTTCGTGTTAAATCCGGTCAACTCTGGCTCAAGGAAGGCGATATGAACTCCAAATTCTTCCATAGCTCGCTTAAGGAGAGAATCAGAAGGAATTCTTTAACGACTGTGGCTTCGCCTAGTGGTCCGGTGGAGGGAGTAGCGGAGGTTAAAGCTCATATTCATCAACATTTTGCAAATTTCTTTAAAGAGCCTTGTAATTCCAGACCTGTTCCTGTCGGTATTGAATTCAATAGATTGGAGGCAAATATGGTGGAAAGGATGGAGAGACTTTTTTCTGTCGAAGAGATTAGAGGAGCAGTCTGGGAGTGTGAAGGCAGCAAAACTCCAGGCCCTGAAACTCCTCTTTCAAACTCAAGTTATTCCTCCACTTTGCCTCCCAAAAAGGAGTAGCATACCCAATGCCCAATTTATAACCACAATTACCGGAAAAAGGATCCTCCCCCTCAATGCTACCAAGCGAAAGTAAATCTTTCCACCACCAAGAAAAAGAAGGAGTAGAAGAAGAGTAGAAAGGAGAGTTATGAGAAGAAAGAGAAGACATACCTCCACAAAAGCTTTTCATGGTGATGTCACCATACCGGGCTTTCAACAAGTTATACCAAAGCGAGTTCTCTCCCTTGATAATTCTCCACCTCCATTTGTTAAGAAGAGCCATATTAAAATCCGCTACATTTTTTATTCCGAGACCTCCGTATTCAAACGGGAGGCAAACATTCTTCCAACTAACCCAATGAATACGTCTTTTATTGTCCTCCACCACCCCTCCCCAAAGAAAATTACTTTGCAATTTTGAAATCTCCTTCACCACTTTTAGGGGAATCTTATAGAAAGACATCGTGAATATGGCAAGCGAACCAAGAATAGATCTCAAAAGGGTTAATCTTCCTCCCAAACTAAGGAAACGGTTCTTCCAACCCGCAAGGCGCTTCTTCATCTTCGATAAAAGAGGCAACCAAGAAGCGTATTTCCTCGGATTGCTCCCAATATTAATCCCAAGGAAAAGAAAAGAACTATCCTCCACTTTACAAGAAAGCACATAAGCGGCGGCCTCAAGAAAGTTTCTAGATACATTTAAACCTATCAACTTACTTTTATGGTAATTGATCCCAAGACCCGAAACCATCTCAAAAGCCTTCAAAACCACTTTAATAGCCCACACTTGCTTCTAACTTCCCTCCCCTATCAATAAAGTATCATCCGCAAATTGAAGTATATCCACCGCCACATTGTCATTAAAATCCACTCCTTTAAAAACACCATTGTTTATCGACTTTCGAACAAGACCCGTAAGGCCTTCGGCTATAAGCACAAAAAGGAAAGGCGATAAAGGATCACCTTGCCTTAGACCTTTCTCAACACAAAACTCCTTCGTCGGACACCCATTAACTAAAACGGACATATTACTATGAAAAACCAACCTCTCCATCCACTTCCTCCACCTCTCTCCGAACCCCATTCTTCTTAACATATATCTAAGGAAATTCCAAGAAAATTTATCATAAGCCTTCTCGAAATCTACCTTAAATAAAAGACACCCTCTACCTTCTTTCTTCGCAAAATCCACTACCTCGTTAGCAATCAAAACCCCATCGAGGAGATGTCTATTCGGAACAAAAGCACTTTGACAAGACGAAATAATAGAATGAAGAACCCTCTTCAATCTCCCGGCCAAGATCTTCGAAACCACCTTGTACATACATCCCACTAAACAAATGGGCCTATAATCATCCAACAAGATAGGACTAGAAGACTTAGGACCCAAAGACAAAAAAGAGGAAGTAACCGCCTTAGAGATGAAACCACCGGAATGAAAATAATTAAGAAAGTTTAAAAAGTCCTCCTTGATGAAACTACAACACTTCTTTATAAACATAAAGGAGAAACCATCCGGACCCGGACTCTTAGAAACACCACAACTATCTATGGCTTCTTTAATAATTTCCTCCTCTTGAAAAGGCCTTTCAAGAAACGTCGCATCATTAGAACTAATGCTATTAAAGGGAATTCCATCCAAAAGGATTCTATCCGAATCTTCTTCCAAAAATTTATTAGAGAAATGCTTCCAAACTTCCTCCCTTACGTCCTCAACCTTATCCACCATACCTCCTTGAGTAACAATGGGACCTAAATGATTAAATCTTCTTCTTTCTTTAACAACTTTGTGAAAAAACGCACTATTCGAGTCACCTTCATTTAACCATTTAATTCTAGATTTTTGAACTAGCATATTCTCTTTTATCCTCAAGTTCAACCAAAATCTCTTATTGGCCTCTTGCCTACCTAAAATAGACTCTCCAATCAAATCCTCCGTCGAGTCCTCCAACCTAGAATCCCCCTCATTGATATCTCTCACTCCTTCCTCCACCTCCAAATCAATTCTACCAAAAACCGTCTTGTTCCACCATCTCAATCTATCTTTAATCCGGGAAAGTTTTTCTTTGAGCACATAATCACCTCTTCCTTCCACGACCATATCCTTCTATTCCTTTTCAACAAAAGGAAGAAAAGAACTAAAAGTAAACCATTCATTGTTGAATTTAAACGGTTTAGGTCCCCAATTAAGCTTATCCACCACAAGCCACACCGGGCAATGATCCGAAATATCACGATCCCCAACTAATTGTCCAACAACTCCCCAATCATTAATAACATTGTTCGACACAAGGAAACGATCAATCCGACTCATGGATCTACCATCACCACTATACCAAGTAAATTTTTTTCCTTTGCTAGGGACATCCACTAACCCACTATTATCAATAAACTTTGCAAAGAGCTCCGAACCCGACTCCATATCCCTCATCGATCTTCCTTTCCTTTCATGAACGCTTTTAGACGCATTAAAATCCCCTCCAAAGATCCACTCCCCATCCGAAAAAGAGCTTTTCAACTTTAACAAATTGTCCCATAATTCCTTCTTCTTTTGTAGAACACAAGAAGAATAAATATTCACAACATAATAAAAATTCTCCTTCCACTTCACCTTTATCCCTAAGTAGCCCTCTCCTTTAAAACTATTAAGAACTTCCATCCTATCCTTCCTCCAAAGAGTTAGAATTCCTCCCGATCTACCAATCGAGTTCGAAAAGGAATACCCCACTTCCAAATTACTCCACAAACCCCACGCAACAAAATCCTCCATCTTTGTAATTTTTGTTTCTTGTATCATAAAAATATCCGCATCCCCCTTTTTAATAATAGAATTGATCCTTCTCCTCTTAAGGGCATTCCCTCCCCCCTAATATTAAAAGATCCAATTATCATAAAGACGAAGTTGAAAGCTTCTTCCTTGGGACAATTATTAAATGCTCCTCTAGATCCGATCTCCCCTTCTTGTCAAAATTGATGAATCGATCTTTCAAGTTACTCAGACCCAACTCTTCGCACGCCGACTTCATTTTACCCTCCACGTCTTTGTTAACAAAACCCCACTGTTTTGGATTATTAATGCCAATCAAAACGTTCTCCGAAAGATTCTCATAACAAATACTTTCTCCGCCACTGTGAGTTGAAACTGGATCCAAAAAAGGTCCCTGTAACGAGCCCGAAGGAACACCTCCCTTAACCTTCTTTGAATACCCACCACTAATTTTTTTCTTGGTCCTGTTTTTAATAATTTTCTTTCTCTTTAAACAGCTCCCAGCCCCTAACTCCATAAGGTTCCTAAATTTAACACTTTTGGGACACAAAATTTTCTTCTTGGCCACACACTCAGCGGCTAAAGAAATATGCTTTGGGTCCACAATCCGCCGATAGACAGCCACCCCATCGGCCTTCACTCCACCCGGAATCTCCATCTCCCTTTCATCCCTAAAATTTTCCAGAACCAAACTGCTGTTAGTAACAGCAGCCACAGCAGAAGAAACCAGCCCGGGAACAGTTCGAACCACATCCTCCCCAACAACAGAAGACGCTCCCAGTCCGTCCTTCTTCTTATTCAAAAACAGACCATTACCAACCAATGAATCAACCTCGTCGTCACAACCGACATGACCTACCGACCGAACCGCCTCATCAAAACAACCATCAGGAGCACCAATATTGGAATTCGGAACAACAGAGATATCAGAGTCACCCACTATAACATTATTAGCTAAAACACCAGAAGAATAACCAGCCTTACTAACAGCTATATCCGATATCCGCGATACCGGATTCACAACCTTTAGAACACTCGAAAAGGCTTCTATACTATCTACCGATTCATCCTCAACATCAATGTATTCTTCGGACCAGACTCCACCAGAACTAATCGAGTCAGAAGAAACAGAATTACAAGCAGAATAATTGATGATACCTGACCGGAAGCTGGACTGTGTCGATTCAAGTTGAATCACCAAACGAAAAAGCTTGCCATCAATTGAAACCTCCACTGAGTCCGGAAAAACTACATCCATCTCCACTTTCAATTGGATTCTAGCCATCTCCATTGTTTTACGATCCGCAGTACTCGCATCCACACAAACCAAAGAGCCCCATTCCTTTGCCAAAGTCTGGAAGAAAGCAGAATTCCATGCCACAACCGGAATGCCCCAAAAGCGAAGCCACACAGTTCTAAATGGGTCAACCAAATCATACTTCCATTCAGAAACCTCGGTGAACCAATCCTGCCACCATACCTCACCTTCCTTCGTAAAATCAGCCAAAGAACCTTCCTCAATTTCCTCCAAAAGACACTTGGTTGCACCAAGAGGAATCACCTTGATAGCAAAGAATCCCGCTCTCTCCATCTGTGATTGAATCCCCAATCCCGACCCAGGAATCCGAAGCGTCCCGACCAAAGCTTTTGATAATCTAATTCTATCTTCCTCCATCGAAGAATAAGACAAAGGAGGTTTCTTATTCACTAGCTTATCCCCACCCTCAAACCTGTCAGCCACCACATCGACGAAAGAACGCGGATTTCTCCTCGACGCATCAATCACGGAATTCGCACCCTGACCTTCAAAAATCCTCCCTCCATTAAAGCTAGGAAGAACATCATCCTTCTTCAACACTCTGCGTGGAAAGCCCTCAGCGACTTTTCTCGAGAATCTGGGAACGTTAGCGTGTATCTTAACCCCATCAAAAGACACGTTATCAACCTTCACCGCCAATAAGCGTGCATCTGCAACATCGACAAATCTCGCGAAGCCGAAACGTTTTCCCACCTTGTTCCTCCTGGGCGAAATAGCAACCTCAAAGATTTCCCCAATACACCCAAACACTTGAAACAAATCCTTCGCCTCACATCTCTTAGGAAAATGTGAAACATAGATCGATTCTAACCTCTTCATCGCCTTCATCTTACCCACCGAGAACACATCCCATTTAGGGATCCAAGCTTTGAAATGTTTCTTCGTCACAGAATTCCAAACCCCTTCAGGGCCGACAACGTCACCGGACATGGCTACCCACCTGACTAAAACCAATGGTAAACCCCTAACAGAAATCTCGGATAAAACCCCTCGACAAGGTCCCTGTTCCTAAGAACAGGAATTTAAACCGAAGACGAGGAGTTTAAGAAATCTCTGTAAACAGGCCCCACCGCGCCTTACCAGACCGATAGAGAAGGATTGTCGGAAGACGTCATCGGGTTGCCGGAAATCGCTTTGCCAGAAGTCGCTTGTTATAGAAGATTGGAATTTGTTGTTTTTTTTTTATATTTTTACATGTGTTGGTAACCCATATGTAAAAGAAAAGTATTATTAAAATAAACAGATTCTAAAATACTCCGGGTTTCTTTCCTTTATTAGTGATTTAAGTAACCCATATATAAAAGAAAAGTATTATTAAAATAAACAGAAATTATATTATATATAATTGAAATTAAATAACACAACAAATAAATATTTACTTATATCAAACTAATTAAAATTAAATAATAATTAATTAATTTAGTAGTAATTTAAATAATTGCTAAAATATTTAATCAATTTAAATTAAATAATAAATTAATTTTTAGAATTATTTAGTTAATTCAAATTAAATAGTGATCAATTAGTTTAATAGTAATTCAATTAAGTAGTGATCAATTAGTTTAATAGTACTTCAATTAAATATCAATTAATGTAATTTTATTTGTTTAATTACATTTAGGATTTATATTTTATTAATTTTATTTTTAAATTTTTGTATTATTTAAAATTAGTAAATATTAATTTGTTTGTTATTTGAAATAAGTAAATATTTGTTCTGAAATTATTAATTTAAGTATAATAGAAATTGATTTGTCTAGTTGTATCATTTAACTTGAACGGATTTGGGTTTGAGATTCCATTGGTACAAATTTTAACTTTTTTTGTTTTAAATTCAGAATTATTTAATATTACTAAAAATCATAGAAATTATTTGTCATGAATGTACATTAGATTAGATTAGTGGTAAAGACTTAAGAAATAGGCTAAAGGTCCTGGGTTCAATTCTATATAAAAAACAATTATGACTTTTATGAAAAAAATATTCATGACTTTTTTGAAAAAAATATTTACAGAAAGACTAATATGGTCCGGTTAAATTTTATGGGGACTAAATTGGACTCTTTTTTTTGTAAAAGACTAATTTAGATTGTGTAATATTTATGAGGGATTAAAATGGGTCTTCACAAAAAAAAATATTTTGTTAACTCTTTAATAAAGTAATTAAATGTGAGTCTTCATTCTTACCTTTAAAAATGTCATTATAACGTGTGATTTTGAAGCTAATAGAATAACCACCAAAACCTTAGGCACATAAATATAAAGTTGAGCTTAAATCCTAAATAATATTTTTAAGTTGAACTATGCCTTACTTAATCAACAAAATAAAAACTAAATATTTATTGGTAAACAATTATGCTAAAAGTATGCATAACCGCACTTTAAAATATAATTAGAAAATTATTGAAAACATATAAATGAGATATTGAGGGGAAATTATTAAATAAATTATCGATTTAAAATCAAAAATTTGTTAATGAGTTTTTTTTAGAGTTAAAAGGTAGTGTCCTGACAGTGTAAAATAGTTTTACACTGTCATCCAATAGGGAATCATGAATGTGCCATGTCATTAGTGTTTTTTTTAAATAAAAGAATGTTTTAATTAGATGCATGGTGGTGATTGGTTGACTGTGTAAAAATATTTTACACTGCATGACCCATTTTCTCTTTTTTTTATAAGCAATTTGTTAATGTCTTACTAGTATACGGAAAAGATGACAGTATTATTTTAAAGCGTATAAAGTCCAATTAAATTAGTAATATATAATATTAAAGTGGTGAATAATCTTCAAAATACAACAAATGTATCAGTTAAACATCAAAAGCGTCCGTAGTCAAATGATAAAAAAATAAAAATAAAAAGAGAAGAAAAAAAAAAAGGAAAAGTTTTTTTAACTGAATTTTCCATATTAAAATTTGAATTTTGTTAATATTATTTGTTTCAAAATTTCGCTAAAAAAAATGAAAAGAACTTTACCCTCTATCTTAGGAAGTTTGTTATGATTTTCATCCCTTTAAATACTGCATCGTTTTTTTTAATCTTCAACACAAAACCCACTCTCTATATAGCTTCCTTTTTGTCAATTCCTTATTCAGAAAAAATGTCTTATGCATACCTCTTCAAATTCATAATAATCGGAGACACCGGAGTCGGAAAATCATGCCTTCAACTTCAATTCACTGACAACCGCTTTCAACCTGTCCATGACGTAACAATTGGCGTCGAATTCGGCACAAGGATGATCACCATTGATAGTAAACCAATCAAGTTACAAATAGGGGACACAGCAGGTCAAGAAATGTTCAGATCGATAACAAGATCATATTATAGAGGAGCAGCAGGTGCATTACTTGTTTATGATATAACAAGGAGAGAGACATTTGATCACTTGGCTACTTGGTTAGAAGATGCAAGACAACATGCGAGTTCGAGTATGATCATTATGTTAATCGGAAACAAATGTGATCTAAGTAAGAAGCGCGCTGTAAGTACTGAAGAAGGCGAGAAGTTTGCGAAGGAGAATGGTTTGATCTTCATGGAGGTTTCGGCGAAAAGTGCAGAAAATGTTGAAGAAGCGTTCATAAAAACAGCTGGAACAATATATAGAAAGATTAAACATGGAGAATTTGATAAGTTGAATGAAACTTAGGGAATCAAAAATGGATATGGTGAACCATTGGTGGGTAGGGTTCATAAGCTCCCTTCTGTTTTTGGTGGAAGCTGCTGCACTTGAATTTCAACATGTTTTCTTTCAAACCTATATGCTTTAATTTAGTTCTTTTATTATCATATTTTTATTTATTAATTACTATGTTTTGTTTTAATAAATTTTGATCAATGTTATTGATTTTTTGGATTTGGATATGAAGTTTGTAATATGATTTTTACGATTTTTTAGGAAAGTAAATTTAAATTTATAAGATGATTAATTAGTAAAACTTTTGAATTAAGTCCTTTATCTTTACTTGTTATTAAAAAAACGCCATCGTGATTCTTTAACCGAATAAAATAGACTATGATAGTTGACGTGTGATATGGAATATAATATTGAAATTGTTAAGTGTTTGTGACTAATTAAAAAAAAATTTACTAAAATATGTTTATGACATTTTAATGCCATCTTCATCATCAAAATTATAGGTCAAATTAAAATTTTAGATAAAATTTATATGATTCGGTTGAATTAAAAATATGAATTGAATTGAATCAAACCCTAACAAGAATTTTAAAAAACCTAATCAAACTGCTATAATATTGAAACTGCTATAATTTTAACCGAACCAAACTGTTATAGAAAGAACTTTCTGACTATTTTCTTTCAGATAAATATTTGTGTGCTCATAAGTACAATAAAAAAAATGTTTTTTTTTTACCTTTAAACACATACACTACTACGGAAAAGCAATACTACAATGATTGAAAAAGGGATACCATAACGTCTGACCAACTGATGTGAGGTAAGGGGTGATTGTATGTATGGTGTTTTCCATCACGGTCTTGAGACCGAGATAATAAGGCAAGACGCGCGCTACATATCACAACGGTTACGCTAACCAACTGTTGTGATATATACATGGGAACTTCTATGGTGAAGTTGGCATTTTGACTTTTATGGTGCAGTCATTTTAAATGGCCAATCAAAACACACTACTATAAACCCTAATTGCCACATCATTATTTTATATGAAACTTTCATTTATTACATATCAGTGCTTTATAAAATTAATATTAAATTGAAAAACAAATTATTTGACAAAATCAATTCTGAATTGAAATCCCTAAATCTCAAACCCACATTTCGAAAGTTGACCTCCTTGGCCTCGAACTTCATCTTCTTCCCCTTATTCTTCTTACCATCCATTCGGTTCATCGTTCACTTTGTTATCAAGGGTATCGAAAAGTTCTCCTTGGCCTCCTTCTTCATTTTCTTCTCCTTATCCTCAACCAAGGGTAATGAAAAATTTTCCTCTTTGTTGTGCTATTGTCTCCCCAAGATTCACAGTGGAACGACGCCTTCTTTTTTAACAAGTAACTGTTCGCATCCATCTTAATCTTTATATTTTTTTCCAAAATCAAGTTGATTTGAGTTAATTTGCATAAATTATGGAATTTGATACGAATTTTGTATGTTTAGTTGAAGTTGATTTGGTGATGAGGGTTTGTATTTTAATTTGAAGTCGGTATGTGATTTGGGGATTATGGTTTGTATTTTAAGTTGAAGTTGATTCAATTCTTATGCAGGAATTATGGAATTGGGGAATAGGGTTTATATTTTATGAAATTCATAAATTCATAAAAAATGCATTTGAGTTGAACAGGTAGATAGTGAAATAATCTTAATTTAATTGACTCTTCAGGGTTTCAATTGAATTGTTTGTTTTTCAAAGGAATTTATATTGTGATATTATTCATATTTAAGTTGTGGTTGTGTATTATTGTGAATTATATTAATGATTTATTCTTCAAATAACCTGCAGTTAAGTAATTGCTGGAAACAGTATACTCAGAGTGTTTGAACTTGAAAATACATCTTGAATAAGGGCTTGCATGGGTAAACAAAACAGAGTTAGTTCACGAAGGTTATCCCACTCAAGGGCTTGCATCAGATGATATTGTTCAACTCTACCAAAATATCCGGTGTTCAGAATGAGGTGCAAGGAGATAGCATGATAAACTGTAAATTTGAGATAAGCTCTTGTACATTAACTGTTAGAACTATTTTGTATGGCCAAGTTGTGCATTTGAGTTAAATAATACCAAGTTTTTAGACTCAACTGAAGTTTGTTCTTTCTGATCTTAATTTATCGCAATATAATGATAAATATGTAAATGTTAGTCATCAAGAAAGTATTGGAATTGTTGTAATATGAAGTGTAAACTGAGTCTAATAAATTGAAATTTTTTGTCTCAAAGCAAAATGTTTTTTTTTGTTAAAACGGTGGATTTAGATTTGGAGTTCAATATCAATTTCAAAAACAATGCTAAATTATCACACTGAGCCTATTATTTGAAATTGATAATCACTCAAGTTTTGTTGCATTTTTTAAACAGCGTAGATGAGTAGACGGCATGTTGATTAGAGATGAAGTCAACTTGTGAAGAAGGAGAATGTGCATATAAGAGAGATGTTGGGTCAATTCAGTTGTACATATCCAGATCATAGAGGTATGTTAAATCCAAACGTAACATATCATTGTTTTTTTGTTGTTTAGAAAAAAAATTGTTATGTGTATTTAGTGTCTGACTATCGTATAGTAATTGGTGGTTAATTTTATCAAAAAGGTCAAAACACATAATAAATGATACGATTATACAAAATATAACTCAATTATCCATTAAAAAAAACATGGAAGGAAAACCAACAAGTTTGGTAATCATAAGATAACACAATACAATCACACTTCATGTTTCATGGAGACCAAACAGTATATGCGTGCACACAGCCAAATTACACATAAGATTCATTAGGAGAGACTACGATAACCTTGAAAGGGGCAATGTCAAATGAGAATACTAGAAAGTATCTGAAGAGTACATAATACAATATCCTAAAAATATATGATTAAAGAATACTTGTTAAAATTTAATATTTGTTAATTTTTAAAGAGTCTAGGTGAAAAAGATATATTTATTTAAGCTTCAAGAGGTTGACTGCTTGTAGAAGCCCAAATACAAAAGAAAATAATACTTTGCTAACTCCTTAAAAAATAAGTTAAATGTGAGTCTTTATTTTTACCTTTAAAAGTATCAACATAATGTGTGAATTTAAATAGAAATTTTTTATTTTTTGTAGTTAAATTTTTTTTAATAACTACCAAAAACTTAGAGACGTGAGTTTGAAATATTCAGTTTAATAACGTTGACATTTTTTAGTTGAACTAGGCCTTATAGAACAAACAAAATAAAAACTAAATATTTTTTCAAAAATGTTTATTAACAAACAATTATGCTAAAGTTAATTATACATGATTGAACGTTAAAAAAATTATTAAAATACTAAATGAAATATTGAGTGCAAATGAGTTATTAAATGAATTATTAATTTTTAGTTTTAAAATTTGTTAATGTGATAGTAATACATGTGAGTAGTATACAAAAAATGATTTTATTAGGATTTTAAAAGGTATAGAATCCAATTTAAAAATTGATTAAAATTTTTCTAATACGAAATCATACTAAATTATAATCCTATAACTTCTTCCCACCAAAAATTTCCCGCCAAATCTTTTTCACCAATTAATAAATTTAAAATTAATAATAATAAATTAATTATTATAAACTACCAACTTCTTCAATTAAATAATAATAATAATAATAATAATAATAATAATAATAATAATAATAATAAATTTTTAATATCCACCTCTTCAAACGTTACTTTCCATTATATAATACATTTTTTTCACCAATTAACAAAATAAAAAATAAAAAATAATTAAATTGAAAATAATAATAATTAATTAAATTATTAAATTGGATAAATATAACACGTTGCATACTAAATTACTAATCCCTTTGAAAAAATTTCAATTCATAAGTTACACACTAAAAAATAGGACAATACTAATAATATTAATTTTAATTGATTAATAAAAGCAAATTTAATTATTTAATAATTAATTAATTAAATATCATCCCATATTAAAATTTGATTCTATAACTTCTCTCACTAAAACTTCCATTAATTAAAAATAATAATTAATTAAATAAATTATTAGATTAATAAATAATACATGATAAATATTACACATTGCATACCAAAATAATAATACCTTTAAAATTTTCTTATTTCATAACTTACACACGAAAAATAAGGACACTACTAACTAACAATAATTTTAATTAATTAATAAAAATCAACTCACCCACTAACACACCTAATTACCACGTTATTACTATGATTACTTCCATTAATCACTAACCAACCACAATACATCCAAAAGAAACCTCCCACTAATCACATATATTACTTATAAAATCGACATACGACACAACTCATCTTTTAATTTTTAACATCATTTTTTTCTTCTCATTAGGTAAGTTTCTCTAATAACTTATGTTATCATTGTGTTTTTCTTGATTTTTTTTTAATTTGTTCAAGATCAATTTTTAAGATATAAAATCTCTCACTTACCACATATGCACAATTTATTTTGTCAATTTATAACATCAAAAATTTTTTTCTTATTAGATAAGTTTCTTTCTAATAATTTACTTGATTATTGTGTTTCTCTGGATTTTTTTTTTACTTTCTGTTCAAGGGTTAAATTTTAAGGTATGAAATATAGTGTATTATATTTTTGACGTTTCTTTTATTATTTTATTCTATTTTCTACTTATCATGTTTTTTTTAGTCTTCAATTATGTTCTATTTTATTAATTTATTATATTGTTATATGTCATTTATTTATTTTTCTATTTGTATTTTCTTACACTTTTAATTTATGTATTTTACTAATTGTTGATTATGTTTTTTCGTAGGTATATATTTTAAGCAATTACATAAACACATTTTTTTAATAAAGATATTGTTGGTGTCTTATCTTTATTTTCTATTCCTATTTTTTTTAACTATTTTATTATTGTATACTAATTTAATATGTTTATTTCGCAGCTATATATTTTGAAGTAAACAAAATTAATAATTTACAAACTCATAATTTATTATGATAAATTATCTACAATATCTACATTTTACTCTATAAATTTTACTATTTTAATTTTATGATTTATTTCTATTTTTTAATTTTGTTGAAAATATATTATTATATTTTAAGACACACAAAATATTAAATTATTGTTAATACACATTATTATATTTTAAATTATTAATTTAAACAACAATATTTATTATTAATTAGATAAAAAAATTTCGCACATCGTGCGGGTGGACGTCTAGTAATAATATATAATCTTATAAATTAAAGTTGTTGAGTCTTTTATAGAATTTTTTGGCGCCAAAACTAAAGGTACTTTTGTCATTTGTTATTCATATATTTATTTATTTAATTTTATTATTTATGATACTAACCAATTATTTTTTATTTTAATTTATAGTATTTCTTTGATGATTATCCACTAATCTTATTAATTAAAATTGTTAAGACTCTTAAAAAAATTGGCGCCAAAATTAAAGGTACTCCTGTCATTTATTATTCATTTATTTATTTATTTTATTTTATTATTTATTTTATTCATTTATTAAACGTACTTCTGTCATTTATTATTTATTTATTATTTATTTTATTTATTTATTAAAGGTACTTCTGTCATTTATTATTAAAGGTACTTCTCTCATTTATTATTCATTAATTATTTATTTTATTTATTTTATTCATTTATTATATGCCACTAACCAATTTTTTTTTATTATTCATCTGGACAAACATGTGATAATGGCTACCATTTTTAATCAATAGAATTTTTTTAACAAGATTGAAATTGGTTTTAGTAAATTAAAAAAAAAATAATCATACTAAATTAATTAATAAATGATTAACTAATTAATTTTTTTTACTATTCCAATATTCCCTATTTCACTCCTTTATACTGAATTATAAACCTACAATTTATTCCATAATTGTTTTTACTAAACTATTCTAATTAATTAATTAATAATTAATTAATTAAAATCAAAATGATTAAAATAAGTTATTCTTACTATAACTTTCAATAATCCCTACTTCATTGCCTTAAAACTATCTGAACATGCATATTTTTCAATTTCTTATTTAATAAAACTAAGAGTTTAAAGGTAGTGCACTGACAGTGTAAACAAACTTTACACATACAACCAATCAAAATCCTTACATTTGCCATGTCATATTAGTTTTTTTAAATTAAAATTATGTTTTAATTAGATACATGATTGTGATTGTTTGACAGTGTAAAAAACTTTACACTGTCAGTGCATATCCCTTTTTCTCTAAAACTAATTAGTTCTACTAACTATATTAACTTTCTTTTTCACGACCATTGAATCACTATATTGCAAGAAATATTATATAGATTATTTTATTTCCTATAGTAATCAGTTATAATTTTAATTTTTCTCAAAATTGCATTTCTTATATAAATTAGGTTATTCTAGATGTATTTTTTTATCATAGATTACAATAATTAAAAAAAACTAATTAATTAAATTTGTACACTCGTTATAATATCATGAGTGTTAAATTGATTGTAGCAATTATAGAAATGCTATGTTGCAGTTCTTTATGTATTTTATTTATTTATCTCAATTTTATCTGTTACTTATTTATTTATTTTTATTTTTTGTGCGATAGTTTTTAAAAGCTTTAGAGATCAATTTAAATTTAAAAAAAAAAATTTATTTATGATATTAAAATATTGGAATTAAAAACAATAATTTGTAAATATTTGATTATATTCATTTTTTAAAATTTTCACAACTATATCTTAAATATTTCTTTAATCCATAAATTATATTCATTTTTCAAAATTTTCGAAAAAATAAAATTAAAAACTTGATGATGTTATTATTAATTAATAAAAAATATTATTAATTATACTATCTTGCATTTGTTTTTCACTTTTTTATTAACTTTTATTTATGTTTATTTTGTAGTTATTAACTTTATAGATAGTTAAGATGTACATTATTAAATTGTTTCATATTTTATGTTATAAAACTTTAGTATCTAAGATGTTAAAAACTTTTGATGAGCTTTTTTAATTTTAAAAATTTTGACTAAACATGAATTTTTTTTAGTTTATAATTCAACATCTTTTTTTTATTTTAATTTCATAAATATTTTTTATAAAATATTTTTAATAATATATTAAATTATTTATAAATTTTATTAAATATAAAAAATAATAATTATATAGAACTTCCCCGCGCATCAGGTTAGTAATATTAAAAGGTGGATAATTTTCAAAATACAATAAAGGGTAGCCGTCAAATATTAAAAGTGCATGTAGGAACCAAAAGAGAGAAAGAAAAAAAATAACAAACAAGAAAAACAACCAACAAAAACTACAGCATTAATCACGTTTGAATATTGAATTTTGCTACTATGGTTATTACATAATTTGGCTAAAAGATAAAAAGAATTTTGCCTTCATTTTATCTTATTTCTCAATTGTATTTTGAGTTTTAACTTATTACTTTTTTTTAAAAAACAAATATTTTTTTAATTAGTTAGTTACTATTATTTTGTTTTATGTATATATTGTATCTTATCTTCAAACCATTTTAAATAATCTCATAAAGATAGGTAGGTTGTTACACTTATCAATTTTTTTAATGATTTTCATTCTTATAAATAGTGCATCACTTTTCCGAATCATCACCACATCACCTCACTTTCTACAGTGCTTCCTTCAACTTTACCACTTACTTATTCTCAGCTCTCAAAACCTAATAGAAAAAAAATGTCTTATGCATACCTCTTCAAATTCATAATAATCGGAGACACCGGAGTCGGGAAATCATGCCTTCAACTTCAATTCACGGACAACCGCTTTCAACCTGTCCATGACGTAACAATTGGCGTCGAATTCGGCTTAAGGATGATCACCATTGATAGTAAACCAATCAAGTTACAAATAGGGGACACAGCAGGTCAAGAGATGTTCAGATCGATAACAAGATCATACTATAGAGGAGCTGCAGGTGCATTACTTGTTTATGATATAACAAGGAGAGAAACATTTGATCACTTAGCTACTTGGTTAGAAGATGCAAGGCAACATGCGAGTTCGAGTATGATCATTATGTTAATCGGAAACAAATCTGATCTAAGTAAGAAGCGCGTTGTAAGTACTGAAGAAGGCGAGAAGTTTGCCAAGGAGAATGGTTTGATCTTCATGGAGGTTTCGGCGAAAAGTGCAAAAAATGTTGAAGAAGCCTTCGTAAAAACAGCTGGAGCAATATATAGAAAGATGAAACATGGAGAATTTGATAAGTTGAATGAAACTCAGGGAATCAAAATTGGATATGATGAACCATTGGTGGGTAGGGTTCATAAGCTCCCTTCTGTTTTTGGTGGAAGCTGCTGCACTTGAATTTCAACATGTTTTCATTCAACCTATATGCTTTAATTTAGTTCTTTTATTATCATATTTTTATTTATTAATTACTATGTTTTGTTTTAATAAATTTTGATCAATGTTATTGATTTTTTTGGATTTGGATATGAAGTTTATAATATGATTTTTACGATTTTTTAGAAAAGTAAATTTAAATTTTATAAGATGATTAATTAGTAAAACTTTTGAATTAAGTCCTTTATCTTTACTTGTTATTAAAAAAACGTCATTGTAATTCTTTAACCGAATAAAATAGACTATGATAGTTGACATGTGATATGGAATATAATATTGAAATTGTTAAGTGTTTGCGACTAATTAAAATTTTTTTTACTAAAATATGTTTATGACATTTTAATGCCATCTTCATCATCAAAATTATAGGTTAAATTAAAATTCTAGATAAAATTTATATGATTTGGTTGAATTAAAAACATGAACTGAATTGAATCAAACTCTAACAAGAATTTTAAAAAACCTAATCAAACTGCTATAATTTCTTTCAAATTGAAGTAATGGTCAAGTGCTGAATTGGATTTTATGGTTAACCGAACCAAACTGTTATAGAAAGAACTTTCTGACTATTTTCTTTCAGGTAAATATTTGTGTGCTCATAAGTATTTTAAAAAGGACAAAACTTAGGTACAATTCTTTAGGTGTGGTTCTTACTATTTTCTAATAAAAATATGACAAATATACTTAAATATCTGTGAGATTTTGGATCGAACTCTAGTATGGCCGAAGGGTAGCTTCTTGGTTCGACAGGGTTAAGCATGAAGTCGAAGGTTGTTCACATGCTTGTGTCGAAGATGCTAGGGTTGTTAGCATGTTAAATTAGGTTTTAGTGTTTAAACCCTAATTTGTTAAGTTAGCTTGTTTATTAAGTTGACTTGTGTAATGGGCCTTGTGGAAAAAGCCCATTAGTTAGTATGTTAGGTTTTATTATAAATAGCATACTAGTCTCTCATCATTGCTAAGCTGCAAATCCTAATTTAGGGTGAGAGAGGTTATTTGTTATTCTTGTAAACTTGTAATCTTGTTTTAAGAGAAAGTAAAAGAATAGCAGTTATAACCAATTCTTGTGTTCTTATTCTCTTCCCTAATTCCCTATTATACTTTGTTATTGGTATCGTTTTTCACAACAAATTGGTGCGGTGAGCGTGGAGAAGATGCCTTCAACAAAGTATGAGATTGAAAAGTTCACCGGAGTGAATGATTTCGGTCTGTGGCGCTTGAAGATGAAAGCCCTACTGGTGCAGCAGGGTTGTTTGGAAGCGTTGAAGGGAGAGGCAGCCATGAATGCTGCATTAACGGCAGCGGAGAAGACAACTATGATCGAGAAAGCACACAGCGCAATTCTGTTGAGCCTTGGTGATAAGGTTCTCCGGCAGGTATCAAAGGAGATGACGGCATCAGGGTTATGGGTGAAACTTGAAAGTTTGTATATGACCAAATCGCTGGTAAATCGACTCTACCTGAAGCAAGCTTTGTATTCATTCAAGATGATTGAAGACAAAGTATTGGCTGAGCAGTTGGATATGTTCAACAAGCTGATTCTTGATCTTGAAAATATTGATGTGAAGATCGATGATGAAGATCAAGCGCTGTTACTATTGTGTTCTTTGCCTCGATCACATGCTCACTTCAAAGAAACTCTCTTGTATGGAAGGGAGTCCCTGACGTTTGAAGAAGTTCAATCAGCCTTGTACTCCAAGGACTTGAATGAACGAAAGGAGCATAAACCTTCGACTGTTGGCGAAGGTTTGGCCGTTAAAGGAAAACTCTTACGAAAGGATGGTAAGTTCGACAAGAAGAAAGGCAAAAGCCAGTCGAAGACTTATAGTGGCGAAGCATCTGGCATTCGATGCTACCATTGTAAGAAGGAGGGTCACACAAGAAAGGTGTGCCCTGAACGCTTGAAATATCATGGAGGTAAGGATAATGGCAACGCTGCCATTGTTCAAGATGATTTCGAATCATCTGATGTTCTTGTGGTTTCAAGCAGTGACTCTAAGAAGGAGTGGATTATGGATTCAGGTTGCACTTGGCACATGACTCCAAACAAAGACTTGTTCGAGGAATTATGTGATCAAGATGGTGGATCAGTATTGCTGGGAAACAACAAGGCTTGCAAGATTGCAGGTGTTGGATCTGTGAGATTCAAGCTCCATGATGAGTCAATAAGGTTGTTGACTGAAGTCAGGTATGTTCCTGATTTGAAGAGAAATCTGCTTTCTCTTGGTGAATTCGACAAGAAAGGATATGTTTTCCAAGGAGAGAAAAGTATCCTAAGAGTCATGAAGGGTTCGAAGGAAGTCTTGAGAGGCGTGAAGAAACAAGGCTTGTATACCCTTGAGGCTGAAGTTGTAAGTGGTTCGACAAATGTTGCATCCACGAAACCTTTGTCGAAAACAGAAATCTGGCACATGAGATTGGGCCATGTCAGTGAAAGGGGTCTGGTCGAATTAGGGAAACAAAATCTGCTTGGTGGAGACAAAGTCGAAAAGCTGAAGTTTTGTGAACCCTGTGTACTTGGAAAATCTTGCAGAGTGAAGTTCAACAAAGGCAAACAAAGAACACATGGATCCCTTGATTACATCCATGCTGATCTTTGGGGGCCTGCAAGGTGTCCATCACATTCAGGAGCAAGGTATTTTCTATCCATAGTAGATGATTATTCCAGAAAATTATGGGTATTCATTCAGAAGACTAAGGATGAAACTTTTGAGAATTTCAAAAGTTGGAAGACTCTGGTTGAAAATCAGACTGGCAGAAAGGTCAAGAGGTTGAGAACCGACAATGGCCTTGAATTTTGCAATGAGGCATTCGACAGTTTTTGTGCTGCCTCTGGTATTGCAAGGCATAGAACTACTGCAGGTACTCCACAGCAAAATGGTTTGGCTGAAAGGTTTAATCGAACTATTTTGGAGAGAGTCAGATGCATGTTGACTAGTGCGGGGTTAACAAAGGTGTTCTGGGCTGAGGCTGTTTCGACAGCAACATATCTGATAAACAGATGTCCTTCGACAGCGTTAGATATGAAGACACCTGAAGAAGTTTGGTCGGGACATCCACCAGATCTCGACAAACTGAGAGTATTTGGCTGCGTAGCCTATGCTCACATTAGGCAAGACAAGGTCGAACCTAGAGCTCTGAAATGCATGTTCATGGGATACCCTGAAGGAGTCAAAGCTTATAGGCTATGGTGCCTAGAGCCAGGTCACAGGAGGTGTATCACCAGTCGAGATGTAGTTTTCAATGAAGTTGAAATGGCTTTTAAGAAAACTGATGATGTTGGTCGAAGTACAGAAACATCTGACGAAGAGCTGGAACAGGTAGAGATTCCTGTTGAGGTGGAGCATGTTGATGCTGAATTGCATATCCCAGATGAAGTCGAAGAAGAAGCAGAAGATGCTGAAGTTGAGGAAACTGACGATGACTACCTATTGTCGAGAGATAGGTCGAGAAGAGTCATCAAGCCACCTCAGAGACTTGGATATGCAGATCTTATAGCTTATGCCTTAATCTCTGCAAGTGAGGTTCTAGACGAAGAACCTAGAGACTATAAGGAAGTTATGAGGAGTCGAAATAAGACTGAATGGCTGAAGGCCATGGATGATGAGATGAAATCTCTTCATGATAATCATACTTGGGAACTGATCAAGAAACCTGTTGGGGCAAGGTTAGTCAGCTGTAAATGGATTTTCAAAGTTAAGGAAGGAATTGAAGGAGTGACGTCGAAAAGATACAAGGCAAGGTTAGTTGCAAGGGGTTTCACTCAGAAAGAAGGTGTCGACTTCAATGATGTGTTTTCTCCTGTTGTGAAGCATAGGTCCATTCGAATGTTGCTTGCCATGGTGGCACAGTTCGATCTTGAACTGGAACAGATGGATGTGAAGACTGCGTTCTTGTATGGTGATCTAGATGAAACGATCCTGATGAGGCAACCTGAAGGGTATGTCGAAAAGGGGAAGGAAGATTATGTGTGCAAGTTAAAGAGATCTTTGTATGGTCTGAAACAATCTCCTCGACAGTGGAATAGGAGATTCGACAAGTTCATGGCACGCATAAGTTTCATTAGAAGTCAGTTCGACCACTGCGTTTACTTCAGATTTCGACCTGGTAATTCATTTGTTATTTTGTTGCTTTATGTGGATGATATTCTCATAGCAAGCAATAGTGTCGAAGATGTGATGAGGGTGAAGGCTGAACTCAATAAGGAGTTCGATATGAAGGATCTGGGAGCTGCTTCCAGGATTCTTGGAATTGACATTCGAAGAGATAGAAAGAAGTCGAAGTTATGCCTATCTCAAGAGGCATATCTACGGAAGATTCTTGAAAAGTTTGGTATGTCGAATTCGAAGCCAGTTGTGACTCCAACAAACCCTCAATTCAAGCTGAGTATTGATCAGTGTCCCAGTACTGATGTCGAAAGAGCCTATATGAATAGCATCCCATATGCTAATATAGTCGGTTCTTTGATGTATGCTATGGTCTGTACTAGACCCGACATAGCATACGCAGTAAGTCTTGTAAGCAGGTACATGGCGAATCCTGGAAAGGCTCACTGGCAAGCATTGAAGTGGATTTTAAGGTACATAAATGGGTCTCTGAATAGAGTCCTAATTTATGGTGGAGCCTTGGGTGAAGATGGTAAAGCAGTAATCGAAGGATATGTCGACTCTGATTATGCAGGTTGTATGGATTCCAGGAAATCTATTTCTGGATATGTTTTCACTATGTTTGGCACAGCAATTAGTTGGAAAGCAACACTTCAGAAGGTTGTTGCTCTATCAACCACTGAAGCGGAGTACATTGCATTAACTGAAGCTGTGAAAGAAGCATTGTGGCTTGAAGGTTTTGCGAAGGAGCTGAAACTTCAAGGTCGAGGTATCACCGTTAAATGTGATAGTCAAAGTGCAATACACCTGTCAAAGAATTCAGCCTATCATGAGCGAACTAAGCACATTGATGTGAGGCTGCATTTCGTCAGAGGAGTAATCGAGCGTGGAGAAGTCCAAGTGCTGAAGGTTTCGACTGAAGACAATGCTGCTGATATGATCACCAAGACATTGCCGAGTTGCAAGTTTTTCCACTGTATGCAGTTGATAAAGCTGCATGAAGAAAGCTAGTTTGTTCCCTTGATGTTGTAGAGTTAGATCCAAGGTGGAGATTTGTGAGATTTTGGATCGAACTCTAGTATGGCCGAAGGGTAGCTTCTTTGTTCGACAGGGTTAAGCATGAAGTCGAAGGTTGTTCACATGCTTGTGTCGAAGATGCTAGGGTTGTTAGCATGTTAAATTAGGTTTTAGTGTTTAAACCCTAATTTGTTAAGTTAGCTTGTTTATTAAGTTGACTTGTGTAATGGGCCTTGTGGAAAAAGCCCATTAGTTAGTATGTTAGGTTTTATTATAAATAGCATACTAGTCTCTCATCATTGCTAAGCTGCAAATCCTAATTTAGGGTGAGAGAGGTTATTTGTTATTCTTGTAAACTTGTAATCTTGTTTTAAGAGAAAGTAAAAGAATAGCAGTTATAACCAATTCTTGTGTTCTTATTCTCTTCCCTAATTCCCTATTATACTTTGTTATTGGTATCGTTTTTCACAACAATATCCTTTAGTGAGTGAAAATAGGAGAAATTTGCATACGTGTAAGAGAAAATTATACACTTTTCATATTTTTATAGAAAAATAGTAAGAACCACACCTAAAGAATTGTACCTAAGTTTTGTCCTTTTAAAAAAGAGGATTGCTATTCATACACTAGAAATCCTACACCGTATCCTACACCAATTAAAATACCAACATGCGCATCTATATCTCTGTATATGAAAAAGTAAAAAAGAAATAATTAAATATATTAAAAACACAAATAGTATAAATATACGGTGTGAGTTGTCAAGTTTTGTGTAAGAGTATCATTTCTCTTTAAAAAATTGTTTTTTTACCTTTAAGCATAACACTATTACGGAAAAGCAATACCACGATGACTGGAAAAGGAATACCATAACGTAAGACCAACCGTTGTGAGGTAAGGGGAGATTGTATGTATGGTGTTTTCCATCACGGTCTCTAGACCGAGATAATAATGCAAGACGCGCGCTACATAACACAACAGTTACGCTAACCAACCGTTATGATATATACATGGGAGCTTCTATGGTGAAGATGACATTTTGACTTTTCTGGTGCAGTCATTTTGAATGGCCAATCAAAACACACTACTATAAACCCCAACTGCCACATCATTATTTTATATGAAACTTTCATTTATTACATACCAGTCCTTTATAAAATTAATATTAAATTGAAAAACAAATTATTTGACAAAATCAATTCTGAATTAAAATCCCTAAATCTCAAACCCACATTTCGAAAGTTGGCCTCCTTGGCCTCGAACTTCATCTTCTTCCCCTTCTTCTTACCATCCATTCGGTTCATCCTTCACTTTGTTGCCAAGGGTATCGAAAAATTCTCCATAGCCTTCTTCTTCATCTTCTTCTCCTTATCCTCAACCAAGGGTATCGAAAAATTTCCCTCTTTGTTGTGCTATTGTCTCCCCAAGATTCATAGTGGAACGACGCCTTCTTTTTTCACAGGTAACTGTTCGTATTCATCTTAATCTTTATATTTTTCCAAAATCAAGTTGATTTGAGTTAATTTGCATACATTATGAAATTGGATACGAATTTTGTATGTTTAGTTGAAGTTGATTTGGTGATGAGGGTTTGTATTTTAATTTGAAGCTGGTATGTGATTTGGGGATTGTGGTTTGTATTTTAAGTTGAAGTTGATTCAATTCTTATGCAGGAATTATGGAATTGGGGAATAGGCCAGGATTTATATTTTATGAAATTCATAAATTTATAAAAGATGTATTTGAGTTGAATTGGTAGATAGTGAAATAATCTTAATTTAATTGACTCTTTAGGGTTTTAATTGAATTGTTTGTTTTTCAAAGGAATATATGTTGTAATATTATTCAAATTTAAATTGTGGTTGTGTATAATTGTGAATTATATTGATGATTTATTCTTCAAATAACCTACAGTTAAGTAATTGCTGCAAACAATATACTCAGAATGTTTGAACTCGAAAACACATCTTAAATAAGGGTTTGCATGGGTATACAAAATAGAGTTAGTTCACAAAGGTTATCCCACTCAAGGGCTTGCATCAGATGATATTGTTCAACTCTACCAAAATATTCGGTGTTCAGAATCAGATGCAAGGAGATAGCATGATAAACTGTAAATTTGAGATAAGCTCGTGTACATTAAATGTTAGAACTATTTTATATGGCCAAGTTGTGTATTTGAGTTAAATAATACCAAGTTTTTAGACTCAACTGAAGCTTGTTCTTTCTGATCTTAATTTATCCCAATATAATGATAAACATGTAAATGTTAGTCATCAAGAAAGTATTGGAATTGTTGTAATATGAAGTGTAAACTGAGTCTAATAAATTGAAATTTTTTGTCTCAAAGCAAAATGTTTGTTTTTTTGGTTAAAACGGTGAATTTAGATTTGGTGTTCAATATCAATTTCAAAAACAATGCTAAATCATCACACTGAGCCTATTATTTGAAATTGATAATCACTTAAGTTTTGTTGCATTTTTGAAACGGCGTAGATGAGTATGCAACAGGGCCGGTTTTGGGCCCGTGCAAGCTGGGCCATCACACAGGGCCTCTGAAAAATCGGGGCCTCGATTTTTAGGTTTTAGGGCTTCAAAATTAATTATTTAAAATACATATATAAACATGTTGTAGTTATATATAACAAGTACTTTCAATAGCGCAGCGGAGAAGCAAGGCTTTGGGGAAGCATTTTACTCGTGTTCGACTCTGGCTAGGTGATGTATTTTACAATTTTTAGCATTCCATTGATTAACTAAATGTTATTTTTAGTATTTCATTGATTTACTAAATGTTACTCTACTCATCTGCATCACAAGTTTTTATTTCCTTTTAAAACCAATTGATATACTTTTATTTTATTAATCATATTTTTTTTTATTGAAATCAATTTATATACTTTAATTTTTATAACCAACTTTAAATACAAAATAATTTTTTTCTTTATAATTTTATTTCATTTATTAAATAAATTTTAAATATTATTTATTGGTCAAAAGTAAATGTTTAAAATTTTATCATAAAATAAACTAATTTATTATCAAATTTTTAGGATAAAATATAATACATAATTATTTGTGACTTGATCTATTATTTTTTAATTATTTTAGAAAGATATATTGTTAAAATTTATTTTGTTATAATAAATTAAAAATTTGGTAAAATTAATATTACATTTAATTAGGTCATCCTAATTAACTAGAAAATAAAATAATAAATTAAACTGTTAGGTTTAAAATATTTTTGAACAATCTAACTTAAGTTATTCTAGCATAAGTTAATATTTATAAGGTTTCATAATTTTTCTAATTAATTAAACTTCTTCCATGCTACAATATCAACTATAATAAAATTTCAAAACCCTTAACATCAGTTTCTAAAAAATTTGAGGGGATCATAATTTTAATAATATTTTTAAAATATAAATTTTTGAAAGTTTATATTTCTCTATTAGGTTGAATTGACACATGATTATAGCCGATCTAGTTACAAAATTAAATTTGTATAGGTCAAATTGTTTTTGAAACATTCATAGACAATTTCTTTGGGGGCCTTCATTGAAAGATGTTTTATTTATCTATTAGAGTTCGTTGTTTTTGAAATAGTTTCGTACAACTTTAGTGATACGATTCTAGATTTTAACCTTAAAATTTTACTAGAAAGGAAACCTTCCCTAAAGTCCAACATATATTTCAAGTTTCGTATTCAGTAAAAGTGTTCGAGACATGAAAATAAAGTTTGACACGACCTTAAGATAGAAAGCAGTTTTTGGGTGTTTTCAAGTAGCACATACTTTGAATTTTCTCCTAACTATTTATGTTGAGGAGTCAAACCAATATATGTAACTCATAAAGTACCGTATTATCCTTATAATAGGGCCTCCAAATATTTATTAAGAGTCATATTTGAAAATTTGAATAGGGCCTCCAAATTGTTTGAGACGGCCCTGGTATGCAGCATGTTGATTAGAGATGAAGTCAACTTGTGAAGAAGGAGAATGTGATTATAAGAGAGCTCAAGTCAGCTGTTAGCTCAATTCAGTTGTACATATCCAGATCACAGAGGTATGTTAAATCCAAACGTAACATATAATTATTTTTGTGTTGTTTAGAAAATAATTGTTATATGTATTTGGTGTCTGACTATCGTATAGTAATTGGTAGTTAATTTTATCAAAAAGGTCAAAACACATAATAAATGATACGATTATACAAAATATAACCCAATTATCCATAAAAGAAAACATGGAAGGAAAACTGTAATACGGTGGGAGAAGTGACTTTTTTAAAATGTTGCGGATAGCAAGAGTTGCCACCGACTTTTATTTTATCCAATTTTAGAAAGGCTAAAAGAACAGAAAAAGACCTTTAAAAAGATTAAAGTTCGGGGGATAGGTTATACAAAGGGAAGGTGTAAGCACCCTTTGTATCCATGGTTATCCATGGGCTCTTAATTGCTTAGCTCACTTTGTTTTTAAAATGTTTGAAGTGTAGTGTGTGAATAGGAAAAGGATTTGAATAAGGACTTTAGCTTGTAAAATAAGCGTAGCCTTTTTGAAAATAAATTGAAAAGGAGTGGAAAAGTATTTTTGATTTGAGTTTGAATAGATCAAGCATTTAAGGGAACCTATCCTAAGTTTAATTTTTCTGTTCTTTAAGACTTTTGTTTGTAAGGGCTATCCATACCATAAAGAGGGCAGGTAGTCCTTTCATTGGATTTGAAAAGGGTCATCGAGGATTATCGTTCGCCATAAGACTGTCCCTACCATAAAGAGGGCAGGTAGTCTTTAGGGGAGGATACAATAGTCATTTAGGCAACCAATGAGGATACCTTAGCATTCGAAAGGGACTATCATCATTAATCGTAGGCAACTTCGAGGGACAAGATCATTTTTGTTTAGGCAACTTCGAAGGGACTTATAATCTTTTTATGATGATAATGAACTGAGGGCAACATTTGCTAAGGCATCCTCGTATCCAAGGGACTTGACTATTTTTAGATCGAAAGGCGGTGTAAGAACGGTTACCATAAAGGTGTGTGTGTCACAATCAGGTGATTCAATTCAGATATGTTTATCTTGTAAAGATAGTGATCTAAATTCAATTCATAGTTTTCACTCCCTAAATTACTAACCACGCAGTTATATTGTGCAGAAATTAAAATGCGAAAAAGTAAATCCTAAGCTATTACAAGGCTTCGGGTGGGGGATTACATAGCCAAAAACCCGGGAGAAAATAAGGCGGAAAATAAAGACAGAAAAATAAACCTAAACTATTACAAGGCTTTGGGGCAGATACAAAGTATAATTAATTAGGAAACGATAAAAAATAAACGAGGCAAAAGGCAAACCCCAAGTAGGGAAAAGTTAACCATAGTTAAAAGAAAATCAGGTTTGAAAAAACCTAGACTAGGGTTAGCGCCTAACCTAATTATTTTGATCAAAGCCCTTAATTAATTAATTATTGGTTGGGAACCTAATTAATTAAAAACCCTAATCCTGATTAAATCAAAAGTTAACCCTAATTATTTAACCTAATTTACCTAATTAATTAATTAATCATAAATTAATTATCTAATTATTGAACCTAAATTAAATTAATTATCTAATTATTTAACCTAATTTAGCTAATTAATTAATTAATCCTAAATTAATTATCTAATTATTTAACCTAAATTAAATTAATTATCTAATTATTTAACCTAAATTAAATTAATTATCTAATTATTTAACCTAAATTAAATTAATTTAAAAAAAACTCAATTTTATTAATTAAAATAAGTTTTATTATTTTTATATAAAAAAGGTATATAAATAAAAAGGAATTAATTAAAAAGGTTTGAATTAAAAAGAAAATAATAAAAACGAATAATAAAAATCAAATAAAAGAAATAATAAATAAAAAGAGAGAAGAAAACCAGCGCGTGATTCAGTGTGGAGGACTTATTGAGGTCCACCGTGCGCTTGCAAGACTGGAGACGCTGGATCTGAAGCTGGCGTGATTGGATGGCTGGATTTGAGAGGGTGCATCGTACGCATAGGACTAGAACGCACCGGAACGGGCTTCATTTGAATTTATGACACGCGCGAATCACCCAATAGGAGGGTGCCACGGCTCCGTCTTTTTCCTCCTTCCTTCATTTTCGACCCTGTAAAAACCTCTACCGACGGACAGCGTCGTCACCATAGCCCCCGCGATCAACAAAATCTCACACACGCACCAAAAATCAATTCTAAAACCATGGACGGACTCGTCTCGTCCTCACAACCTCATTGGTACCTGCAATTTCCTGAAATTTATCCTAAAACGAGAATCCCTCATTCAAGCTTGCAAACCTTAATAATGGCAACTCCTCTATACAGGCAAATTACAGCAATTAAACTTCCAGAATCAATCATAACATCACGGTAAACACAAATATGCAATCAAAATTCGTTTATGATGCGCAAAAAGATGTAATCGAGTTTAAAAGAAATTGAGCAAACCGTGAGGTATAGGTGCGTGTTCTGGCTGCTTCAAGACTTGGGAACGATGTGGAATCCTTCAATGAAGTCTCAGGAACGTGTTAGGATGTCTTAAATTGCTTGAATCGAGCTGCAACCTGGAAACTGAGTTTGACTTTTTTCTAGAATTTTTAAGAACTCAATTAGGATTCTTGAGGCAAGCTTTTCGTGTCCTTGGCATCTGAATTAGTTGTATACTTATAGTGCAATATATTAGGGCAACAAAATAGCAATGAATCTTGATGAATCAAAGATTGGGAATTTGAAATTTTTTTATTTATGAAAGCTTCTAAATTTGGCCAATTTGCTCCAATTTTCTCCCAATCATGCCAATTTGGTTTATCACGAAAATTGCATCAAATATATGTTATTTGATGATTGATTATGATTGGAATCAAGAGCCAAATCAAATCCTCCATATTTTCCTTCATTATTTGATTTAAATTCCATTTTAAATAGATAAAATTCAATATAAAATCAAATAATTATAAAAAATTTGTGACTTCTGGATTGGAGCTCTTTGATGACTTGAGGAACAAGATTGGATCACAAAATATTGGGCCTCTTTGCAAAAAAATCCATTTTGACCCTTGTTTTCTTCACAATTTTTTACCAAAATTGACCAACTTTTACAAGGCATATCTCCCTCAATTTTTAAGGTATAGAAGAGTTCTAGGACTTTTTGGAAAGCTCAAGATGTACTCTATAAGCCACTTTGGAACCTTTTTTCCATTTGAAGATTTTATCTTGATGTTATGGGCTTTGACAAAAAAACTACTTTTGGTTGACTTTCAGAAATGACCTATAATCTTTTGGATCATATCTTCCAAATGAAGCATTTTTTGCCTTGGAATCAGAGATACAAAGTTGTAGAGAATTCAATTTCCTTCAAAATAGGCTTTGGTTGGGAAATTTCTGATGTTCCATGTGAAAGTTATGGCTGGTCAAAGTTCAGTTTACTTTTAGGTCAAAACCCCTAATTTAGAAACTTTGAGTTTTGTTGATTTCTGAATTTTCCTTGATAAATCATGATAAACCCTTGATCAAATGATAAATGTTACTTCAAAATAAAGTTGTTGACAAAAAATCAGGAATTTTGACTGTATTTTGACCACAGTTGACTTTTAGGTCAAACTAGTCGACTGTTGACTTTCTGAGCTTTTGACTGAGCAATCTTGGGAACTGAGGCTTGAAACTTGTCATGGGGTTAATTTGAATCATAAAAGATCATATGAATTCCACTTGAGACTTTTATTCACTCATCTTCCTTAAGAGATTCAAAATCCTAATTTGAAGGCCTTTGATTAGGAGAGTGTGCACTTAGTCCAACCTTGAGCCTTTGATACTTGAATGAGCTTAACAGTAAAAATATGACGGACAAATTTTGGGGTATGACAAAAACCAACAAGTTTGATAATCATAAGATAACACAATACAATCACACTTGATATTTCAGGGAGACCAAACGGTATACGCGTGCACACAATCAAATTACACATAAGATCCATTAAGAGAGACCGCCATAACCTTGAAAGTGGCAATGTCAGATGAGAATACTAAAAAGTATCTGATGAAGAGTACATAATACGATATCCTAAAAATATATGATTAAAGAATACTTGTTGAAATTTAATATTTATTAATTTTTAAAGAGTCTGCGTGAAAAAGATATCTATTTAAGCTTCAAGAGGTTGTTGACTGCTAGTAGAAGTCCAAATACAATAGAAAATAATACTTTGCTAACTCCTTAAAAAATAAGTTAAATGTGAGTCTTTATTTTTACCTTTAAAAGTATCAACGTAATGTGTGAATTTAAATAGAATTTTTTGTTTTTTTTTTGTGGTTAATTTTTTTAAATAACTACCAAAAATTTAGAGACGTGAGTTTGAAATATTCAGTCTAATAATGTTGACATTTTTAGTTGAACTAAGCCTTATAGAATAAACAAAATAAAAACTAAATATTCTTTCAAAAATGTTTATTTACAAACAATTATGCTAAAGTTAATTATTAAAGTATGAAATGAAATATTGAGTGCAAATCAGTCATTAAATGAATTATTAATTTTTAGTTTTAAAATTTGTTAATATGTTAGGAATACATGTGAGTAGTATAAAAAAAGATGATTTTATTAGGATTTTAAAAGGTATAGAATCCAATTAAAAATTGATTAAAATTTTTCTAATAGGAAATAATAATATATAATAATATTAAAAGGTGAATAATTTTCAAAGTACAATAAAGTAACCGTCATATATAAGTGCATGTAGGAACAAAAAATAGATAAAAAAAAGCCTTTTACCCCCGTCATATAAGTGTGTTTTGATTTTTTCTCCCTTAAAAAAAAATTTTGTAACAGACCTCACAAAATATATTACCATCATTAAAGACCTTGTTCCATTTTTTGTGCAAAAAATGCCTACGTGGACAATAAAAAAATGTTGACTGTGCATATGCTGCACACGTGGAATTTTTAAAATTTTTTTTATAATTCCACGTGGAATTTCGGAATTTTTTTAAATTTTTATTTTTTTTTAATTTTTTTTGAAAATTTTATATTTAATACTTCTTTTTATTTAATATAACAATACTTAAATTAAATGACATATAAATAGATGATGTGTAAAATAGAATTTGATGGTATATATATATATATATATATATATATATATATATATATATATATATATATATATATATATATATATAACAATTTGATGGTACATATATTTCTTTTGATGTGTTAACAATACTTATATTTGTTATTTTTTATATTTTTTTAAATAAAAAAACTATGTGTTAGGATTTTTTTTTCCACACATTTTCTCAGCAGTTTCTCACATTTGCTTTCATATTTGCTGCCCTGGATTACTTGCCGATTTTTAAGAGAGTTGGCTGGCGGTTTTCTTTGCAGTGAAACCGCCGATTAAAAAGAATTTTTGGTTCATTCACTCCATGAACTTAACCGGATTGTTGTCACGGAAAAAAAAATTGATAGAAAACATTCATTCATTCATTAATTAAAAGGTACATTGAAAGTCACTAATAGAAAATAAGAAAGCATAAACATCTAAGAAATTACAACGGTTAAAACAATGTCATCTGTTCCATTCATCATTCGAGTGCAATCCACGTCGTATTCCACATTCTCCCACCAACGTTCCCTTTCTCCGTTGACAACATCATCCCTTGTTCTAAGCCTCTTGATACTTCTTATCTCTTCGCCGGGTTCGTACTCCCCTTCCAAAAACCTCAGGAGAGTCCTCTTCAGTTAGGCCATGGAATTGATATTCCAAAATATTACCGACATAGGGGGTTTCACTGCAGAATATATGACACGCCCGCTCCTTCTGGGTAATCTGGTTCATAGTCGAGACGTTTCTTTGGTGGCGGGGGCTCTAATTTCTGGTGCGATCCGTCTGGCCTAATGCGAGCTTTCATTGTTGTGTTTGTGTTTGGTGTATGGTGTCTGTGTTTCTGTGTATGCATTCAATCCGAGGAACCCCTAATTTATAATAGTTGTGGGTAGAAAAGGAGTACTATTGCGTACTGTTTACAAGCACGCCTAAATTGAATGATAAATGCAAGCACACTGATTAACGCCTGACTTGACGTGACTAGATGAAAGCATGCGTATTTGACTGTCCAAAATACAAGCTGACAGTATGGGTCATTAAGACAGCTTCACTACAAGACAAATACATGAGTAGTTGATTTAATTAAAGATAGTACAAATACATAACTAGTTGATTTAATAAAAGATAATACAACAATATAATTTTGATTTTTCCTTTTGCTTTACTAAATATATATATACCATCAAATTCTATATTACACATCATCTATTTATATGTCATTTAATTTAAGAATTGTTATATTAAATAAATATATATAAAATAAAAAGAAATATTAAATATAAAAATTTAAAAAAAATTTAAAAAAAAATTAAAAAATTACGAAATTCCACGTGAAATTATAAAAAAAGAAAATAAATAAAATAAATGTCACTTGTGCAGCATATGCACCATCAGCATTTTTTATTGTCCACATAGGCATTTGTTGCACAAAAAAATGGAACAAAATCTTTAATGATGGTAATATATTTTGTGAGGTCTGTTACAAAAAGAATTTTTTAAGGGGGAAAAATCAAAACACGCCTATATGGCAGTGGGTAAAAGGCCTTTAACCAAAAAAAAAAAAACAAGAAAAACAACCCAACAAATATTTTTAAAAGATAAAAAATATTGAATTTTGCTACTATGTTTTAGACAATTTAACCCTCCATTTGGCTAAAAGATAGAAAAGAATTTTGCCTTCATTTTATCTTATTTCTCAATTGTATTTTGAATTTTAACTCATTACTTAAAAAACAAAACAAATATTTTTTTGAATTAGTTAGTTACTATTATTTTGATTTATGTATATATTGTATCTTATCTTCAAAGCATTTTAAATAATCTCATAAAGTTAGATAGCTTGTTACACTTATCAATTTTTTTTATGGTTTTCATTCCTATAAATAGGGCATCAGTTTTCCGAATCATAACCACATCACCTCACTTTCTATAGTGCTTCCTTCAACTTTACCACTTCCTTATTCTCAATTCTCAAAACCTAACAGAAAAAAAAGTCTTATACATACCTCTTCAAATTCATAATAACCGGAGACACCGGAGTCGGAAAATCATGCCTTCAACTTCAATTCACTGACAACCGCTTTCATCCTGTCCATAACGTAACAATTGGCGTCAAATTCGACGCAAGGATGATCACCATTGATAGTAAACCAATCAAGTTACAAATACGGGACACAGCAGGTCAAGAAATGTTCAGATCAATAACAAGATCATATTATAGAGGAGCAGCAAGTGCATTACTTGTTTATGATATAACAAGGAGAAACATTTGATCACTAGGCTACTTGGTTAGAAGATGCAAGGCAACATGCAAATTCGAGTATGACCATTATGTTAATCGGAAACAAGTCCGATCTAAGTAAGAAGCGCGTTGTCAGTACCGAAGGCGAGAAGTTTGCGAAGGAGAATGGTTTGATCTTCATGGAAGTTTCGGCGAAAAGTGCAGCAAATGTTGAAGAAGCGTTCATAAAAACAGCTGGAGCAATATATAGAAAGATTAAACATGAAGAATTTGATATATTGATCGAAACTCATGGAATCAAAATAGTTGTTGTTCACAAATGTTATTGAGAGAAGCTCCAACTTCTCTCTAACTTGTAGGGCTTCTCTACATTGCTGGGTTACCCGTTTTTAAAATCATGGTGCGTGCGTTTGTAGAAGGAAATGGAGGTTGGAGGAGAAATGGAAAAAGTGGAGGCATGGGTCGGTGGGATGTAGCAGGAAGTGGGGTGGGAGGTACAACGGCACAACAACTTCGTTCTTCATAACGGAGTTCGAGCTTTGTGGAAGAAAGGAAAAGCTGGTGGGAAAAGTGGTTCGTGTGTATTAGACCTTGGAGACCTAACAATGTGGACCCTGAAAGAATCTTGTGGCTCAGAGTAACGGGAACTCCTTGTCATGCGTGGGGGTGAAGTTTTTCTCATTGTTATATGAATTCAAAGGTTCTTACATTAAATGTGACAACAAAACAATGGCAAAATTAAGTATGGATGAAGCAAGAGTGTGTATTAAAACTTCGTTGAAGGGGATAATCAATGATACAATCAATGTTGTCGTAGATGTGGATGTATTCATCATTTGGATAGCATGTTAAGTTTGAAATCAAGGAAACATTGGTTGGAAGACGGGGACAAAAATACGCGTTTTTTCCATAACTCGATTAAGGAGAGGCATCGAAGAAATGCCATATCTTTGTTGGAGGGGAAAGATGGAAGGGTGGAAGGCGTAGAGGAAATTAAGAGTGCGGTTAAAAAGCACTTTGAATCGTTCTTTAAGGAAGAGGATGTTTGTAGAGCTATTCTGGAAGGTCTCATTTTTAATACTTTTTGCGAGAGGGATAAAGAGTGGTTGGGGTGTCCATTTTTGGAGGAAGGGGTAAAACAAGCAGTTTGGTCTTGTGATGGTAATAAGAGTGTCGGCCCGGATGGGTACTCTCTTGAGTTTTATAAACAAAATTGGGAAGTGGTTAAAGCGGATGTCTTGTGCTTTGTGAGCGATTTTTATGATAAATCTATCTTAACCAAAGCTTGTACCTCGACTTTCATTACTCTAGTTCCAAAAATCAAGAATCCACAATTGTTGTCCGAGTTTCGTCCTATTTGACTAGTAGGAAGCTTGTACAATATTCTTGCAAAGTTATTGGTGGGTAGGTTAAGAAGGGTTCTTGTAAGGGAGAAGCTTCATCCTCTTCTTGGTGGGCCGATATTCTGAATCTGGAAAAGAATAAGCCCGTGGATCTTTTTAATTTGTCTTGCAAGGTTTCGGTGGGAAACGACATTCGTACTTCTTTTTGCCACTCTAACTGGATGCCATTGGGGGTATTAAAAGATATTTTTCCTCTGCTTTATTCTGCTTCTGCTTTACAGGTTGTATCAGTGGCGAGTATGGGCGGGTGGCAAGATGGCATCTGGTTCTGGTCTGATTTTGGAGTTTTTCGGTCCAGCTTGAGCATCATGGCCGTAGCAGATGAAATGGTGCAGTTACGGCATGCTCTGCAGTCTGTTGCGCCCCACCATGACAGTACAGATACTGTCCTTTGGCTCGCGGAGAAGAACGACAACTTTTCTGTGAGAAGTTGCGTTGATGCTATCTGCATGGAGCATACACCCTATGGCCCTGCGGGCAGACACGATTTGGCATTTACAAATATTTGGAAGATGGTTGTCCCTATGAAAACTAAAGTCTTCGGATGGAGATGCTTCATCAACAAACTCCCGTCGGGAGATGCGCTAGCTAAAAGAGGTATTTTGCCTTATTCGAACTCTGCTTGTGTATATTGTGGTATGGTCGGAGAAACTTTACTTCACTGCATTTTACAGTGTCATACCTCGGAGTTGGTTTGGAGGGACGTTGTCGAATGGTTAGGTTTTGTTTATTATAAGGCGGAGAATTTTAAGGAGAGCTTTTTGACTTGGAGTTTGGAAGGAAAGAATAATAATGTTAGAAAGGGAAAGGAAGGAGTGGTGTGGTTGGCGGTTTGTTGGTCTTTATGGATGACAAGAAACTATATTATTTTTAGGAATGATACTTGGAATGTTTCCGACATCGTGTGGGGAGTCAAAGCGTTGGTTTGGCGTTGGGCTTTCATTGGGAATATTATCCAACCTAATTGTAAGTTTTATGAATTTAGTAGAAATCCTTATTTTTACTTGTCGTAAATCGCAATTGGCGTGTAATTTTCTTATCGAGCTCTTGCTTGTGTAGACTTTGTATCTCGTCTCGAGAACCTTCGTTCTCTTATAAATTCATCTCTTGCTTTAAAAAAAAATATTTTTGCATAATTAAAAATTTCATACAGTATTTTTTAAATGTAATGTTATAACAAAATACCGCGCATCACGCTGCCAATATCAATATGTATTTTACAACTTAAACATCAAATATTCAAAATAGATGGAATCATTCCCTCATCGTCTAGTCTTGATTGCGTTTTTTGTGAAGAAGTTACCGAATCGTCGAACCATTCGCTTTTGTTTTGCCGTAAAGTGGTGGATGTTTGGAAGGAAATGACCGATTGGTTGGGATTGGAATTCCAATTGGTTCATGACTTCAAAGAAAGCTTTTGTAGGTGGAGTTGTGCTTGTCATAGCTTGAAAATTAAGAGTAGTAAGGCGGGAAGCGTTTGGTTGGCTATTGTTTGGAGCATTTGGCTATGTAGGAACGATATCACTTTTAAGAACTACGGTTGGAATGCTAGAGATGTCGTTTGGGGATGCAAAGCTTTGTTATGGAGGTGGTCTTATATTGGAAAAATTAATCATCCTGATTGTAACTTTTATGAGTTTGGCAAAAACCCTTTGCTATACTTAAGATAGGTTCTATTTGGTGAGTAATTTTCTTTTTATTTCGGGCATGTTTTAGCCCTCCCTCTTGTAAACGTGTTTGGATCTTTTTGATCTCTTTCAATATATCTTTATTAAAAAAAAGTATAAAAAAATATGAAATCAAATGAAAAAAAATCACTAATCACTCTCAACATAGAAGTATATACTTTCGTGATTATTCCTATATATTGTTGTTTAAAAGAAAATTGATTGTGTTTGTCACAAGAAATTCATGATAAATTGTTATAATATAAATGTATTGACTATAAGTTTCAAAAAATCTTAAAATAATTAAAATTTAATATAAAATATATTAAAATTAACTTGCATCCACGCATCCCACGAGTCTCCATCTAATTTATAATTAATTTTATACTTTAACACAACTATTAGTTAAAGAAAGACAAATATATGATATTACATATGAGAATACTAGAAAGTATCTACCGAAAAATATTTGGTAAAGAGTACATACTACGATATCCTAAAAATATTTAGTAAGAAATACTTGCTATTGCGCGAAGAGGATTTAAAGAATATTTGTTAAAATTTATTATTTGTTACTTTTTAAAGAGCCTGCATGAAAAAGATATCTATTTAAGCTTCAAGAGGTTGCCTGCTTGTAGAGCCCAAATACAAAAGAAAATAATACCTTGTTAACTCCTTAAAAAATATGTTAAATAGGAGTCATTATGTTTACCTTTAAAAGCATCAACATAATGTATTAGAAACCCCTCTTAATTAGTTTTAATAACTTGGTCTAATAGCTTTTATGACTTGGTCATATACCACCGCTATTTTAGGAAATCTGTACCTGTTATTTTTCTATATAAATATTGTATGGTTCTCTTGGTAATAATCAAGGAGAATGAATAATAAAATACTTGGGTTTATGAGTTCCAATATGGTATCAGCCTGACATTTTCCTTCTTCATCACGTGTGCTTTTTTTCTCTCTCTTTTCCTTCCATTCAATTTTTCTTATCCTCTTCTCATACGTGTCTCCTTCTCATTGCTACACCCTATATTCCATCTTCTCTTCTCTCACACTCAGATAAGCAAAATCCTCTTTTCTATCATCATTCTTGGATTTTGTTTCTCTCTCTTCTTGAAACGTTTCTCTCCCCATATTCAAGACCTACAACCAATTTCTTTACTCGTTCCTTCAACGTTCATCTTTCTCCTCTCTTTTTTTAGTAGAACCCTATTTTTCTTTCCCCAAATCACCTCTGGTTCCATGGCCGCCGCCACCCCCTTTTCCGATTTCGCCACCAATCCCTCCAACCCTTACTATCTTCACCCTAACGAAAATCCCTCTCTTGTCCTCGTCACTCCCCTTCTTGATCATACCAATTACAATTCATGGTCAAGAGCCATGAAAGTCTCCCTTATATCGAAGAATAAGCTTCGATTCATCGATGGCACCTTCGCACAACCCGTCGCCGGCACCATTCTTTACGATCCATGGCTTCGATGCAACAACATGGTCCTTGCTTGGCTTCAAAAATCGGTTTCTGACACCATCGCTCAATCTATTCTATGGATTGATAATGCTTCTGTTGTATGGAAGAATTTGGAGACACGATTTTCCCAAGGAGACATATTCAAAATCTCCGATCTTCAAGACGATCTCACCAACTTGCATCAAGGTACCCTCGATGTTTCCTCCTATTTTACCAAACTCACATCACTTTGGGAACAAATTGATGCCTTTCGGCCAACTCGGGACTGTACTTGTGCTATTCCCTGCACCTGTGGTGCTGCTTCAGATCTTCGTCGTTACAAAAATCAAGATCGTGTTATAAAGTTTCTTAAGGGTCTAACTGATCAATTCTCCATTGTCCGCTCTCAAATTCTTCTGTTGGATCCTCTTCCCTCCCTTGACAAGACCTTCTCAATGGTGCTCGGCCAGGAAAGACGCTCCATCAACATACCTTCTGATTCACCTGACCTTCCTTCTTTGGCTATGCAATTTCAACCCTCCAATAACTATGGGGGAGCTCGCGGCACTGGTTCTTCTTCTCGTGGTCGTGGCCGTTCCTCTACGGGTCGCGGTGCTCCTTCACAACGCATTTGCACTCACTGTGGCCGTAATAATCATACCATTGATACCTGCTTCATGAAACACGGCTACCCTCCCGGTTATCAATACAAAAGCCAAAAGCCCTCCATCAATAATGCTGTGGCTTCTTCTCCATTAGAAGCTCCAGTGGATTCTGCCTCTGATCCTCAGTACTCTCTTGCTACCATTCAGACTCAATACAATCAGATAATGCAAATGCTTCAACATCAACAACTATCTGCTTCCGCTCCTCCTCCCTCTGATGGCAATCCTCTACCCAACATTAACTCTGTTTCTCCTCTCCTTGATGGTAAGCCACCTGTATATTGGGTAATTGATACAGATGCTACTCATCACATCACTCCGAATTTACGCAATTTTCAATTTCATTGTTCTGTTCCACCCATTAACATGAAACTCCCTGATGGCACTATTGTTAAAACTGACATTGCTGGGACAGTTCATCTGTCTAATTCCTTAATACTCTCTAATGTTTATTATATACCTACTTTTCATGTTAATCTAATTTCTGCTACAAAATTCATAGATTCTTCTGCTTGTACTCTTACTTTTACTAACAAAGCATGTCTTATTTCGCAGAAAAACTCTACGAAAACGATTGGTTTAGCTGAACGATATGGAGATCTCTATGTGCTCAAAGTCCAGGCCATCTCATCTCCATCCTCGTTTACTTGTAATTCTGTTCATTCTTCTAACTTTGATATATGGCATAGAAGATTAGGTCATCCTTCTTCTAATGTTCATAAAACCTTAGCTTCTCAATGTCCCAATGTTACTTACGCTTTTAATAAAGATTTTCCTTGTCATCTTTGTCATATATCGAAACAAAAACGCTTACCTTATCCTGATAGTGTTACTAAATCTCTAAAACCTTTTGATATGCTTCATGCTGACATTTGGGGTCCTTATGCCACCCCTTATATATCTAACCAACGTTATTTTCTGACTCTTGTTGACGATTTCTCTCGGTTTACTTGGGTTATCTTCATGAGCCATAAAAGTGAAACTAGGACTCATTTGATGCATTTCATCACATTCATTCACACACAGTTCTCTACTACTTTAAAATGTTTACGTACTGACAACGGTCCTGAATTTTTGATGACTGATTTTTACAAATCCAAAGGGATCTTACACCAAAGGTCTTGTGTTGAATGTCCTCAACAAAATGGCATTGTCGAACGCAAACATCAACACATCCTAAATGTGGCAAGATCTCTTTTCTTTCAATCTCACAGTCCTCAAAATCTATGGCATTTATCTATTGCTCATGCTATACATCTTATTAATCGCCTCCCTTCCCCTATTATTAATCATAACACCCCATACTTTCTTTTGTATAACAAATTGCCTGACTATGATAAATTGAAATGCTTTGGCTGCCTTGCGTATGCATCTACTCTTTCTGATAACCGTACCAAATTTTCTCCTAGGTCTCGCAATTGTGTTTTTTTAGGTTATAGAGAAGGCACCAAAGGCTATCTCCTGTATGATTTAACCACTAACTGCCTTTTTGTTTCAAGAAATGTGATTTTTTACGAAAATTCTTTTCCCTTTACACACACTCGTGATCACCTTCGTCTCCCTCCAATACCAACTATCCATCCTAACACTACAGACCTTGAACCTTTCCATCAACCTCCTCCCTCTCCCGACCCTAACCATCATCCCATCCCTACTACCCCTCCACCTCCCACCCCTCCTCCCTCTCCTCTAAACCATTCCCTCCCCTCATCCAATAACCCTCCACCTCCAACTCTTCGGAAATCCACTAGACAAACCAAAAAACCTAATTACTTGTCCAACTATCATTGCAATCTTATTGATACAGCTTCCTCAATTCCCACCTTTCCTTCCACCCCCAAATTCCCCCTTTCCTCTGTCCTCACATACACCACTTGTAACACTAATTACAAACAATTCTGCCTATCCGTTTCCTCCACGTCTGAACCCAGCACCTATTCCCAAGCCTGTCAGGATCCTAATTGGATGCAAGCCATGAAAACCGAATTACAAGCCCTTGAACATACTAACACCTGGACAATCGTTGACCTGCCCCCTCATAAAACTCCTATCGGCTGTAAGTGGGTTTATAAAATTAAATATCTTGCTGATGGCTCTATTGACAGATACAAAGCACGTTTGGTTGCAAAAGGTTACACTCAACAAGAAGGTGTTGATTATTTTGACACCTTCTCTCCTGTAGCCAAACTAACTACTGTAAGAACTCTCATTTCCCTCGCCTCCATAAAAAATTGGCATCTAGAACAATTAGACGTCAATAACGCCTTCCTCCACGGAGATCTTCAAGAGGAAGTGTATATGACCGTTCCCAAAGGTTATACTCTTCCTCACCTATCTCCCAACACCAAGGTTTGTAAACTTAACAAAAGTATTTATGGCCTCAAGCAGGCTAGTCGCCAATGGTATTCTAAATTATCTGAAACATTAACTTCTCTTGGTTATCATCATTCCACTGCTGATTATTCTCTTTTTACTAAATTATCTAATAATCTTTTTACTGCCTTGTTAGTCTATGTCGATGATATTGTTTTAACAGGAAACAACATTACAGAAATTTCTAATGTCAAGGCCACTCTTCACTCCAAGATTCGTATTAAGGATTTAGGCCCTTTACGTTACTTCCTTGGACTGGAAGTGGCTTGCTCTACATCAGGTATCTTACTCAATCAACGCAATTACACGCTAGATTTACTCAGCAAAACAGGTATGCTTGCTTCCAAACCTTCCCCCACTCCATACAACTCATCCATCAAACTAAACTGTACTGATTCACCCTTATTTCATGACTCCACTCAATTTAGAAGGTTAATTGGTCAATTACTCTATTTAACTACAACACGTCCTGACATTTCCTTTGCTGTCCAACAGCTTAGTCAGTTTGTTTCAAAGCCTACTGACAATCATTTTAAAGCTGCTCTGCGTATTATTCAATATTTAAAGTTGAACCCTGCTCAGGGTCTGTTTTACCCATCCAATTCTGACTTAGTTCTTTCTGGTTTTGCAGATAGCGACTGGGCAACTTGCCCAACCACACGCAGATCTACAACTGGGTTTGCAGTCTTTCTGGGCAAATCCCTCATTTCCTGGAAATCAAAGAAGCAGACGACCGTCTCTCGTTCCAGCTCTGAAGCCGAATACCGAGCACTTGCTGCCTTAACTTGCGAGATCCAATGGTTGCACTTTCTTTTCAATGATCTTCACATCAAATTCACAGTGCCAACCTCCCTCTACTGCGACAACAGATCAGCTGTCTACCTTGCACACAATCCGACCTTTCATGAAAGATCGAAACACATAGAAATCGACTGCCACATTGTTCGCGAAAAATTGGAAACTGGCCTCATCAAACTGTTTCCAATTCCCTCCACTGCACAACTTGCCGACTTCTTCACAAAGCCTCTTGCTGCCCCTCCTTTTTCAAGTTTCATCGTCAAGCTTGGCCTTTTGTCTGTCATCGTCCAGCTTGTGGGGGAGTATTAGAAACCCCTCTTAATTAGTTTTAATGACTTAGTCTAATAGCTTTTATGACTTGGTCATATACCACCGCTATTTTAGGAAATCTGTACCTGTTATTTTTCTATATAAATATTGTATGGTTCTCTTGGTAATAATCAAGGAGAATGAATAATAAAATACTTGGGTTTATGAGTTCCAATATAATGTGTGAATTTAAATAGATATTTTTATTTTTTGTGGTTAAATTTTTTTTAGTAACTACCAAAAACTTAGAGACGTGAGTTTGAAATATTCAGTAGACATTTTTAGTTGAACTAAAGTCTTATAGAAGCAACAAAATAAAAACTAATATTTTTTCAAAAATGTTTAATGACAAACAATTATGTTAAAGTTAATTATACATGATTGAACTTTAAAAAATTATTAAAATATTAAATGAAATATTGAGTGCAAATGAGTTATTAAATGAATTATTAATTTTTAGTTTTAAAATTTGTTAATGTGTTAGTAATACATGTGAGTAGTATACAAAAAGATGATTTTATTAGGATTTTAAAAGGTATAGAATCCAATTTAAAAATTGATTAAAATTTTTCTAATAGGAAATAATAATATATAATAATATTAAAAGGTGAATAATTTTCAAAGTACAATAAAGATAGCCGTCAAATATTAAAAGTGCATGTAGGAACAAAAAAAGAGAACAAACAAATAACAAACAAGAAAAACAACCCACAAAAACTACAGGCCAAGAGATTAATCACGTTTGAATATTGAATTTTGCTACTATTACTATGGTTGTTACATAATTTGGTTACAAGATAAAAAAGAATTTTCCCTTCATTTTATCTTATTTCTCAATTGTATTTTGAATTTCAACTCATTACTTTAAAAAAAAAACAAATATTTTTTTGAATTAGTTAGTTACTATTATTTTGATTTATATATATATATATATATATATATATATATATATATATATATATATATATATATATATATATATATATATATATATATATATATATATATATATATATATATATATTGTGTCTTATCTTCAAAGCATTTTTAATAATCTCATAAAGTTAGCTAGGTTGTTACACTTAGCAATTTTCTTTATGATTTTTATTCCTATAAATAGTGCATCAGTTTTCCGAATCATAAACACATCACCTCACTTTCTATATTGCTTCCTTTAACTTTATCACTTCCTTATTCTCAGTACTCAAAACCTAACAGAAAAAAATGTCTTATGCATACCTCTTCAAATTCATAATAATCGGAGACACCGGAGTCGGAAAATCATGCCTTCAACTTCAATTCACTGACAACCGCTTTCAACCTGTCCATGACGTAACAATTGGGGTCGAATTCGGCACAAGGATGATCACCATTGATAGTAAACCAATCAAGTTACAAATAGGGGACACAGCAGGTCAAGAAATGTTCAGATCGATCACAAGATCATATTATAGAGGAGCAGCAGGTGCATTGCTTGTTTATGATATTACAAGGAGAGAAACATTTGATCACTTAGCTACTTGGTTAGAAGATGCAAGGCAACATGCGAGTTCGAGTATGATCATTATGTTAATCGGAAACAAATCTGATCTAAGTAAGAAGCGCGTTGTAAGTACTGAAGAAGGCGAGAAGTTTGCGAAGGAGAATGGTTTGATCTTCATGGAGGTTTCGGCGAAAAGTGCAGAAAATGTTGAAGAAGCCTTCGTAAAAACAGCTGGAACAATATATAGAAAGATGAAACATGGAGAATTTGATAAGTTGAATGAAACTCAGGGAATCAAAATTGGATATGGTGAACCATTGGTGGGTAGGGTTCATAAGCTCTCTTCTGTTTTTGGTGGAAGCTGCTGCACTTGAATTCAACATGTTTTCATTCAATCAAACCGATATGTTTTAATTTAGTTCTTTTATTATCATATTTTATTTATTAATTACTATGTTTTGTTTTAATAAATTTTAATCAATGTTATTGATTTTTTGGATATGAAGTTTGTAATATGATTTTTACGATTTTTTAGGAAAGTAAATTTAAATTTTATAAGATGATTAATTAGTAAAATTTTTAAATTAAGTCCTTTATCTTTAGCTTTAATTAAAAAAACGTCATGGTGACTCTTTAACTGAATAAAATAGACTATGATAGTTGACGTGTGATATGGAATATAACATTAAAATTGTAAAGCGTTTGCGATTAATTTTAAAAAAATTATTAACAAAAATATGTTTATGACTTTTTAATGCCATCTTCATCATCAAAATTATAGGTCAAATTAAAATTTTAGATAAGATTTTTATGATTTGGTTGAATTAAAAATACGAACTGAATTGAATCAAATTCTAACAAGAATTTTAAAAAACCTAATCAAACTGCTATAATTTCTTTCAAATTGAAATAATGGTCAGGTACTGAATTGGATTTTATTGTTAACCGAACCAAACTGTTATAGAAAGAACCTTTTGACTATTTTCTTTATGGTAAATATTTGTGTGCTCATAAGTATTTTAAAAAAGAGGATTGTTATTCATACACTAGAAATCCTACACTGTATCCTACACCAATTAAAATACCAACATGTGCATCTATATCTCTGTATATGAAAAAGTAAAAAAGAAATAATTAAATATATTAAAAACACAAATAGTATAAATATATGGTGTGAGTTGTCAAGTTTTGTGTAAGAGTATCATTTCTCTTTAAAAAATGTTTTTTTACCTTTAAACATAACACTATTACGGAAAAGCAATACCACAATGACTGGAAAAGGAATACCATAACGTCAGACCAACCGTTGTGAGGTAAGGGGAGATTGTATGTATGATGTTTTCCATCACGGTCTCTAGATCAAGATAATAATGCAAGACACACGCTACATAACACAACGATTACGCTAACCAACCGTTATGATATATACATGGGAGCTTCTATGGTGAAGATGACATTTTGACTTTTCTGGTGCAGTCATTTTAAATGGCCAATCAAAACACACTACTATAAACCCCAACTGCCACATCATTATTTTATATGAAACTTTCATTTATTACATACCAATCCTTTATAAAATTAATATTAAATTGAAAAACAAATTATTTGACAAAACCAATTCTGAATTAAAATCCCTAAATCCCAAACCCACATTTCGAAAGTTGGCCTCCTTGGCCTCGAACTTCATCTTCTTCCCCTTCTTCTTACCATCCATTCGGTTCATCCTTCACTTTGTTGCCAAGGGTATCGAAAAATTCTCCATAGCCTCCTTCTTCATCTTCTTCTCCTTATCCTCAACCATGGGTATCGAAAAATTTCCCTCTTTGTTGTGATATTGTCTCCCCAAGATTCACAGTGGAACGACGCCTTCTTTTTTCACAGGTAACTGTTCATATTCGTCTTAATCTTTATATTTTTCCAAAATCAAGTTGATTTGAGTTAATTTGCATAAATTGTGAAATTGGATACGAATTTTGTATGTTTAGTTGAAGTTGATTTGGTGATGAGGGTTTGTATTTTAATTTGAAGCTGGTATGTGATTTGGGGATTGTGGTTTGTATTTTAAGTTGAAGTTGATTCAATTCTTATGCAGGAATTATGGAATTAGGGAATAGGATTTATATTTTATGAAATTCATAAATTCATAAAAAAATGCATTTGAGTTGAATTGGTAGATAGTGAGATAATCTTAATTTAATTGACTCTTTAGGGTTTTAATTGAATTGTTTGTTTTTCAAAGGAATATATGTTGTGATATTATTCAAATTTAAGTTGTGGTTGTGTATTATTGTCAATTATATTGATGATTTATTCTTCAAATAACCTACAGTTAAGTAATTGCTGCAAACAATATACTCAGAGTGTTTGAACTCGAAAACACATCTTGAATAAGGGCTTGCATGGGTATACAAAATAGAGTTAGTTCACAAAGGTTATCCCCCTCAAGGGCTTGCATCAGATGATATTGTTCAACTCTACCAAAATATTCGGTGTTCAGAATGAGATGTAAAGAGATAGCATGATAAACTGTAAATTTGAGATAAGCTCTTGTATATTAACTGTTAGAACTATTTTATATGGCCAAGTTGTGTATTTGAGTTAAATAATACCAAGTTTTTAGACTCAACTGAAGCTTGTTCTTTCTGATCTTAATTTATCCCAATATAATGATAAACATGTAAATGTTAGTCATCAAGAAAGTATTACAATTGTTGTAATATGAAGTGTAAACTAAGTCTAATAAATTGAAAGTTTTTGTCTCAAAGAAAAATGTTTGTTTTTTTGGTTAAAACGATGAATATAGATTTGGAGTTCAATATCAATTTCAAAAACAATGCTAAATCATCACACTGAGCCTATTATTTGAAATTGATAATCACTTAAGTTTTGTTGCATTTTTAAAACAGCGTAGATGAGTATGCAGCATGTTGATTAGAGATGAAGTCAACTTGTGAAGAAGGAGAATGTGAATATAAGAGAGCTCAAGTCAGATGTTAGCTCAATTCAGTTGTACATATCCAGATCACAGAGGTATGTTAAATCCAAACGTAACATATAATTATTTGTGTTGTTTAGAAAAAATTGTTATGCGTATTTGGTGTCTGACTATCGTATAGTAATTGGTAGTTAATTTTATCAAAAAGGTCAAAACACATAATAAATGATACTATATACAAAATATAACCCAATTATCCATAAAAGAAAACATGGAAGGAAAACTGTAATACTGTGGGAGAACTGACTTTTTTAAAATGTTGCGGATAGCAAGAGTCGCCACCGACTTTTATTTTATCCAATTTTAGAAAGGCTAAAAGAACAGAAAAAGACCTTTAAAAGGATTTGAGTTCGGGGGGTAGGTTATACAAAGGGAAGGTGTAAGCACCCTTTGTATCCATGGTTATCCATGGGCTCTTAATTGCTTAGCTCATTTTGTTTTCAAAATGTTTGAAGTGTAGTGTGTGAATAGGAAAAGGATTTGAATTAGGACTTTAGCTTGTAAAATAAGCGTAGCCTTTTTGAAAATAATTGGAAAAGGAGTGGAAAAGTATTTTTGATTTGAGTTTGAATAGAGCAAGCATTTAAGAGAACCTACCGTAAGTTTAATGTTTCTGTTCTTTAAGACTTTTGTTTGAAAGGGCTATCCATACCATAAAGAGGGCAGGTAGTCCTTTCATTGGATTTGAAAAGGGTCATCGAGGATTATCGTTCGCCATAAGACTGTCCCTACCATAAAGAGGGCAGGTAGTCTTTAGGGGAGGATACAATAGTCATTTTAGGCAACCAATGAGGATACCTTAGAATTCGAAAGGGACTATCATCATTAATCGTAGGCAACTTCGAGGGACAAGATCATTTTTGTTTAGGCAACTTCGAAGGGACTTATGATCTTTTTATGATGATAATGAACTGAGGGAAACATTTGCTAAGGCATCCTCGTATCCGAGGGACTTGACTATTTTTAGATCGAAAGGCAGCATGAGAACGGTTACCATAAAGGTGTGTGTGTCACTACAACAAATATAATCTTTAGCAGCACCCCTACGAGAGTGCTTTTAGGAAAAAGCGCTCTTATAGATTTCGCTAAAAACAAAAAAAAAACAAGGGAAAAAAGCGCTGGTAAATGGTGGGGGTACGAGAGCGCTTTCTAGAAAGCGCTGGTAAAGGGTGGGGGTACGAGAGCGCTTTCAAAAAGCGCTGGTAAATGGGGGTGGTACGAGAGCGCTTTTAAAAAGCGCTGGTAAAGGGGGGGGTACGAAAGCGCTTTCAAAAGCGCTGGTAAAGGGGGGATACGAAAGCGCTTTTATTCAAAAAACGCTGGTGTAGAAGGGGATACAAAGGCGCTTTTGAAAAGCGCTCTAGTAGCTAATTTAAAATTAAAATTTCTAAAACAAAATTAACAAAACACGCTATTTGCCTTCAGTACTGTTCTTCTCTAAGCTAACGAAACCCATATCTCCCTTCGCTCTGCTACTGTTCTCACGCGAAATCGCCGCCGTAGAGCCCTACGTTCATCTCCTTCTCTTCACTGCAACCACATTCATCCTACAATCATCTTCTTCTCTTCGCCACCGTAGCTCAGCAACAAAGTTCACATGTGAAGATAACAAATCTTGTTCGCCACCGTATCTTCCCATATCTTCCCATTCTTCCCACTCTACAACCCATATCTTCCCATTCTGCATAGCTGAGTTCGAATCAATTTTGATTTTCACATCAGGTATCTTTGATTTTGATTCTGCATAGCTGGGTTTTATATATGCTCGACTTTGATTTTGAATACAGTCATTGCAATTGGCATTAGGGTTTGTTTAATCAGCAAAGGTTTTATCAGTCATTGCAATTGGCGTTAGGGTTTGTCAAATAGCAATGGTACAGAGCTATAGTGTTGCGAAATTTGAACTGCACATTGTTGCTTTCTGATACGGATGATTGTTATTTGTCACATTTAATTTGCAGTAGAAAAATAAGCTTCTATTACTTGTCACATTTGCAGTAGAAAATATATAAAAGAAATAGAGGAGAAATATAAAACCCACCAAAGCATATATTAAGCAGCCAGTGTTTTTACTTATTCTATGTGGACTTTACTTTTCTAATTCATAATATGCTCTTGTAGAATTTGTTAGATAATTTTAAATGATGAGTTGTCATATTAACTTGGAATATACTTGAGAGTTGAGAGATATACAAAAGAAAGGGATATAATCTTAACTTTCTTTATGCATTCATTCTGCTGAAGTTATCAAAAGTAAATAATTTAATTAAAAAGTTTACCAAAAAGAAAAATATCACAAACAAGTAGAGTTGAATATCAATAAAAAAGAAGAGTTAGAAGTGAAAAACAATAGTTACCAACTTATCTGCCTTGGATGTGTCATACTGGTTTCATTGGTTTTAACCATTTGATATAGGTACATGTGGTCTCCCTTATTGTTTTACTTTTGTGTTGCAAATGTTAGGAGTTCCTAAATAGTTTATTCAGTAAATTCCTAAATTGTTGAATCTGGCTTATTAGTAAATTTCTTTCTCAAATTACTGGTATTATGATGAATCTTGCAGTATAGAAACTAACTTTAATATGTTCAATTTAGATTGGGGTTTTTTTGATATTGTGTTAGTAGTGGTGTATTTAACTGCATCGTGTGTGTTTAATTTTACAGTTACTTTGAATCCTCTGGTTTCTACTTGTATACAACGCCGTTTCAAACCTACCCGTCTCCCACATCAAATCTAACTCAGGTTACTATCCCTTTCTTCTTGCTTATAGTTTGTTGTTTTCTGCTTGTAGTTTATTGTTTATGGTTCTATTTGATTTCAATTTAGTGTCTCTCAATCCATTTTTTGGTTTGTGGACTTATATTACCTTGAAATAAGGTAATGTCTTCTTTAAGAAATCGGGTATTCTGATTAGGTATTCTATTATTCACACTTTATAGGATCTTATTAGGTATTCTGATCAAAACATAATGATGATAGCTATTTATTATCTTGACAGAATTCCTTAGTACCTGATAGAAAAACCAAGAAGCATTTGTTTAGCTTAATTAAGACATGGATAAGACATGGATGAATTCAAACCGATTGTCGAAAGAGTACGAGAAAGGGGTATGGGAATTCGTTGAGTTTGCGGTTACGCACTCCGAAGACCCGCTTCGAATGCCGTGTCCTTGCCTGGGTTGCTGTTATGGGGGTAAGGTTGACGGGAATAAGTTGGCATCCCATTTACTACGGTTTGGAATTGATAGAAGTTATACATGTTGGACAATGCATGGTGAGAAAAGTAACGGGAATGCTGAGTCGAGTTGTAATATGCACTCATACATCCAGTAATATTCACTCATCCGATATATTATTTAATTAGTCCCACAATATAATTTATTTACACATTTCAATGAAAATAATCTAATGTTTATTATGTTTTTATTTAAGGTTGTTGTATGACAGAGTGTTGCGCGGGACTGTATTGTCTAACAGATTCTGTTTCGTGTCTTCCGCCCATTGCAGCGGAATGGCAATTGATTCGGAACTGGAATCAGTTAGACAGCTCTTAGTCGATAGATTCATGTCCACCGGCAATTCAGAAAGTCTGCATTTTTGGGCGTATAATACCCGACCAGTAGGGTTAGTTCTCATTCTTGGTTCATCTAATCTCTGTTTCTTTTGTGTATAGCAAAATTTTCATATAACCTATTGTTTTAATTTATAGAGCACACTGGTTGTTTCTTGCTATCAACCCTATAAGAGAAGTCGTGTATTATCTGAATTCGGTAAATGGTGACTGGACCAATTATCCGGCTATGAAGGAAATCGTTGATTTGTAAGTGGGATCGTTCTAAATATTCGTGTATATTTATATATTTACTTATTTGTGGGATTGATCTAAACATATGCTTTTATATATTTGTTAATTAGATCAATACAAGTGTTCCGAAGTCAACGGGACGCACAGGTATCCCGGACTAAATCAAACAACATTACTTGGATCAAAGTGCAGGTACATTATTTTTCACAATTTTGCTTATAATATTTATGCTACTTGATAAAACAAGACAACTATAAAATCTTATTTGTTTTTCTATGTAGTGTCCGCAACAGCGAAACAGTTCAGATTGCGGATACTTTGTTTTGAGGTTTATGAAAGAAATCCTTCAGGCGAATCAATTAGAGATTCCGCTCACGGTATGAATTTATAACTTAAGATAATTTCATATAATTTATTACATTTAACTAAATATATCATTCATATTATGTTTTTGTTTTGTAGTACCTTGACGAATTCCGTGCTGCTGGGTACCCGAGACTTAAGTTGGAAGAAATCAAAGAGGATTTGTGTCACTTTTATATTAAGCAATTTTTCATGTAGGATTTGTGTCGATTTGAACTATAATATTATTGATGTTGTAATGATGTATATATATAATTTTGGATATTATAATGGTATTATATTAGTATATATATATTGTCTTACTGATGGCTGAAATTATATCGTCGAAAATATATTACAGGTCGAAAATATTACAGGTTGAAAACATATTACAGGTCGAAAATATTACAGGTCGACTGGGAGGATTAAATTACAGGCTGCACATTAAAATACATCATTTAGCAACGACAGCGCTTTTAAAAAGCGCTCTTAAAGGTCCACCTACAAAGGCGCTTCTTAGTAAAAGCGCTGCCAAAGAATAATAAAAAAGCATTAAAAAAAACGCAACATACGAAAGCGCTTTTGGAAAAGCGCTCTTATAGGGGGGATACCAGAGCGCTTTTTCCAGGAAAGCGCTCTTATAGGGGGGCCTACCAGAGCGCTTTTTCCAGAAAAGCGCTCTTATAGGGGGGGCCTACCAGAGCGCTTTTTCCAGAAAAGCGCTCTTATAGGGGGGCCTACCAGAGCGCTTTCTGAAGCGCTTTTGTTACCTACGCCAGCGCTGGCTTTCACAGCGCTTTTAAGCGCTTTTAAAGCCCATAAAAAGTGCTTTTAAAGCCCCAGCGTGTTGTAGTGGTGTGTGTGTGTGTCACAATCAGGTGATTCAATTCAGATATGTTTATCTTGTAAAGATAGTGATCTAAATTCAATTTATGGTTTTCACTCCCTAAATTACTAACCACACAGTTATATTATGCATAAATTAAAATGCGGAAAAGTAAATCCTAAGCTATTACAAGGCTACGGGTGGGGGATTACATAGCCAAAAACCCGGGAGAAAATAAGGCGAAAAATAAAGGCAGAAAAATAAACATAAACTATTACAAGGCTTTGGGGCAGATACAAAGTATAATTAATTAGGCAAACGATAAAAAATAAACGAGGCAAAAGGCAAACCCAAAGTGGGGTAAAAACCATAGTTAAAAGAAAATCAGGTTTGAAGAAAACCTATACTAGGGTTAGCGCCAAACCTAATTATTTTGATCAAAGCCCTTAATTAATTAATTATTGGTTGGGAACCTAATTAATTAAAAACCCTAATCTTGATTAAATCAAAAGTTAACCCTAATTATTTAACCTAATTTACCTAATTAATTAATTAATTCTAAATTAATTATCTAATTATTTAACCTAATTAAATTAATTATCTAATTATTTAACCTAATTTACCTAATTAATTAATTAATCCTAAATTAATTATCTAATTATTTAACCTAAATTAAATTAATTATCTAATTATTTAACCTAAATTAAATTAATTAAAAAAACTCAATTTTATTAATTAAAATAAGTTTTATTATTTTATATAAAAAAGGTATATAAAAAAAGGAATTAATTAAAAAGGTTTCAATTAAAAAGAAAATAATAGAAATCAAATAAAATAAATAATAAATAAAAAGAGAGAAGAAAATCAGCGCGTGATTCAGTGTGGAGGACTTATTGAGGTCCACTGTGCGCTTGCAAGACTGGAGACGCTGGATCTGAAGTTGGCGTGATCGGATGGCTAGATTTGAGAGGGTGCATCGTACGCATAGGACTAGAACGCACCGGAACGGGCTTCATTTGAATTTCTGACGCGCGAATCACCCAATAGGAGGGTGCCACGTCTCCATCTTCTTCCTCCCTCTGTCGTTTTCGACCCTGTAAAAACCTCTACCGACGGACAGCGCTGTCACCATAGCCCTCGCGATCAACAAAATCTCACACACTGATAAGTGCCAAAATGTACTTATTTTGTGTATGTAAATAGTGGCACTTTTATACCATTTGATAGTTTTTCCTTTGTTTTTATAGGTATTCATGCTTATTGGAGCCTTGAGGAAGTGTCAAAGGCACGGCTTCAATTTCACAGTTTTTTTGCAAGCCCGCTTAGCCACTGTCAAGCGGACTTCCATAGGCTCAAAATAAGGATGACCAAAATCATCATTTTGGTTTCCATTCATTCATTATTGGATAGATCATTGAATAAGCTTTCTAACGCTTCGAACCGGGCGCAATTCGGAGTTACGGTTCTTAACTTATGGCGAAAACAAGATTTAACTTTTACTGTCAGCCGCTAAGCGGACCTGCTGAGACAGTAGCTCGTTAAAAGGGGCCAAAAACACAATTTTTAGGTTATGTTTTGGGGTAATTGTTCCCAAATCATCAAACCTTCATTCTTAGGGTAGATTAGCTTAGAAAACAACTTCGGAGGTTGCATTTGGATGATTGGGGGTGGATTGAGCGTCGAACGGAGCTGACAAACCGGGAGATTTTCGGTTCATTTCTCTTCTTCTTTGTGTATTTCTCTTTGGTTGGGTTTTGTATATGATTTTACTTTGAACTCATGTATATTTGTTTATCATGGCGTTATATAAAACTTGCTTTACAAATCTATGTTGATTGTTGTCTTAGATTTTTGCTCTATGCTGGGGATTTGGGTTGCTTTAGATATAAACTTCTTGAATCCTTATCTAGGATGATAATCTGTTGGTTCTGAACTCTAGAGATAGATTTAGAGCTAGCATTCACTGTGGGTATCTGTACTTAATGCTTTCGTGATTGAGTGGCGCGCGAGAGATCGTCGGCGCGAGAATACGGATGTTCTTGTGACTTTGCGTTAGAGATAACCTTAGTTGTGAGATGATCTCGTTTGTGCTCCAGAGATGGACGCTTATGTGAGAGATACGTGATAACATAGATGAGTATCGTAGGTTGAGTATAACTGGTCGACAAGTTTACGTTGGTAAGAAGTAGATCATATGCAAAGCTTGATAAGTCTTATCTTTCCAAAGAATTAATTCTTTTTATGTTCATATTTTACTTTTCCGTTCCTATACTTTTGTTATTCAAACCCGAGCTCAAAACCATAGAAACTGTTGAATGGCATTCTCACCATCTCTGTGGACGATAATTACCGGATCAATATTTCCAAATCTTTTTTGTTGCTTGCCCTATACTGCATTCAACACATAGGCACCAAAAATCAATTCTAAAACCATGGACGGACTCGTCTCGTCCTCACGACCTCATTGATACCTGCAATTTCTTGAAATTTATCCTAAAACGAGAATCCCTCATTCAAGCTTGCAAACCCTAATAATGGCAACTCCTCTATATAGGCGAATAACAGCAATTAAACTTCCAGAATCAATCATAACATCACGGTAAACACAAATATGCAATCAAAATTCGTTTATGATGCGCAAAAAGATGTAATCAAGTTTAAAAGAAATTGAGCAAACCGTGAGGTATAGGTGCGTGTTCTTGCTGCTTCAAGACCTGGGAACGATTTGGAATCCTTCAATGAAGTCTCAGGAACGTGTTAGGATGTCTTAAATTGCTTGAATCGAGCTGCAACCTGGAAATTGAGTTTGACTTTTTTTCTTGAATTTTTAAGAACTCAATTAGGATTCTTGAGGCAAGCTTTTTCATGTCCTTGGCATCTGAATTAGTTGTATACTTATAGTGCAATATATTAGGGCAATAAAATTGCAATGAATCTTGATGAATCAAAGATTGGCAATTTGAAATTTTTGATTTATGAAAGCTTCTAAATTTGGCCAATTTGCTCCATTTTTCTCCCAATCATGCCAATTTGGTTTGTCACGAAAATTGCATCAAATATATGTTATTTGATGATTTATTATGATTGGAATCAAGAGCCAAATCAAATCCTCCATATTTTCCTTCATTATTTGATTTAAATTCCATTTTAAATAGATAAAATTCAATATAAAATCAAATAATCATAAAAAATTCGTGACTTCTGGATTGGATCTCTTTGATGACTTGAGGAACAAGATTGGATCACAAAAAATTGGGCCTCTTTGTAAAGAAATCCATTTTGACCCTTATTTGCTTCACAATTTTTTACCAAAATTGACCAACTTTGACAAGGCATATCTCCCTCAATTTTTAAGTTATGGCTGGTCAAAGTTCAGTTGACTTTTAGGTCAAAAACCCTAATTTAGAAACTTTGAGTTTTGTTGATTTCTGAACTTTCACTAGTACAAAAATGTTAATTTACACCCGTTTTTTATTAAATTTACACCCATTATTTTTAATAAAAATCGGGTGTATATCCACAGGGTGAGAAATGTCTAACGAATTTACACCCGTTATTTTTAATAAAAATCGGGTGTAATTGGTCGTAATTACGTTTTTAATTACACCCTGTTTTAATACAAATTGGGTGTAATTGAGCGTAATTACGTTTTTAATTACACCCTGTTTTAATAAAAATCGGATGTAAATGGGCTTAATTACGTTTTAATTACACCCTGTTTTAATAAAAATCGGGTGTAATTGAGCGTAATTACGTTTTTAATTACACCCTGTTTTAATAAAAATTGGGTGTAATTGGGCGTAATTACGTTTTAATTACATCCTGTTTTAATAAAAATCGGGTGTAAATGGACTTAATTACGTTTTAATTACACGTTTTATTAAAAATCGGGTGTAAATGGACTTAATTACGTTTTAATTACACCCTATTTTAATAAAAATCGGGTGTAATTGAGCTTAATTATGTTTTAATTACACCCTATTTTAATAAATATCGGGTGTAAATATGTTCTTAATTACCCCTTATTTTAGTAAAAATCGGGTGTAAATACGTCATTTATGAATGAAGAATTATATCTATTTACACCCTATTTCATAAACACCATTTAGTTATATTTTATTTTCAATCATAATATTGTAAATACTATAAAATCATACACATAAATATCATATTTTAACTAAGTCAAAATATTTTTAATATTAACCAAAAAGTATACAAAATCATGTACACTCATAATATTTCAAGTATTATAAAATCATACACATAAAAATTATATTTTAACTAAGTCATAACACTTTCTTCATATATAATTTTACGCCTTGCTTGACGGTTAGCTTCGGTGTTCTCTAATTCAATTGAATCCAACCGCTTTCCACATGTAGCATTGGATTTATCCATGGCCAAAATACCACGTCCTGGCGAAGCAATTGTTTTCTGTATGCAAAAAAACAAGACACAAGAAATTATTACAAGAGCCACATGTATCAATGGTAACCATACCGAGCCGTTGATAGTGCCCCTCCGAGAATATGACAAAAATGCCCGTTCAAGAAACACAGAACGAGCACTATCAAAATCACTAGTTGTCTTAGAAGACCTATTCCTTGAGTGAGCTACAGTATGAGTATCTACACAACAATGTTAAACCCATTAATTTATTATCGTATCCTCCTTCTCATAGAGATAACTTAGTTATATAAACTAAAAACAAAATCCAAAATTCTACATTTCTTAAACAAATAAACCTCGTACACGATTCACCAGCTGCGGTGTTTCGACCGACAACAAATTCTACATTTCTTAAACAAATAAACCTCGTACACGATTCACCAGCTGCGGTGTTTCGACCGACAACAGTAAACGACATAGCAACTCTCATCAAGCTGTCGTTCAACAGAGCCATGGAGATCATCACTACCAACAGAGTTATTCCACGCGGGGACAAGCCATGGCACGTGACAGTGTTGTTGTGGACATGAAAGGGTTAAGAGAAAGAGAAGATGGTGAAGTGGTTAAGAATAATATTAAAATGAAAAATGGTAATGAGGGGATTAAGGTTTTTGGAGATGCTAAGGTTGGATACTATGTTGATGTTGGTGGGGAACAACTGTGGATTGATGTTTTATATGAAACACTTGAATATGGACTTGCACCTGTTTCTTGGACAGATTATCTTTACTTGACTGTTGGAGGAACACTCTCTACTCTAATGCTGGAATTAGTGGACAAACCTTTCGTTATGGACCTCAAATTACTGTTCATCAATTGGATGTTCGCTCTGAAACCCTATTACCTTAAATGGTCCGAATTGACATTTATAAACTTAAGAAAAAGGCAGTTTTAAGAAAAAAAAAGCTGAGGAATTTCGCTCTGAAACCCTATTAGGGTCTGCGACAGTGGTTTGGACTGGAGCCTCAATTAGAGGCCACTATAACCGCTATTGTTGATATTTCTTCATCCGTGAAAGAATGGAATTACAAAGTATGTCAGAGTTGTGTTCTTTTTATTTTACTAGCTCTGTTTTTCACTTTCTTCATCTAAAAGTATGAAATAATGTGTTAATATTTCTAAGTATTCCTAACTCATGAGCCATTACCAGAAAACAAGTTATTTCTAGCAGTAACCATTTCAGAAAAACCCATAATAATAAACATACCAGAAGTTCCAGATTTAGCTATGGTCCCCAAATTCTTTATCAAATCCTCCTTTGTCATACCAATACCTCTGTCTCTAATAGATAGAATTTTCTTTTCCTTATCTAACTTAATCTGTTGCAGTACATAATACAATTTAGTTTCACTAAATAAACTACAAAAACAGCACTAAAACATATTTCACAAATCGCCGTCATAATTTACAAAGAAATAAACTATAGAGAAATAATTACTAAAATAGATAGAAGCTTATAAATAAATATTTAGCTAAACTAACCTGGATTTCAAGCTTGGCGTTGTCACCTTCACCCAAAATCTCTCTAACAGTTAGAGAAAGGAACCTAATCTTGTCCAATGCCTAAAACACACAACTCATTTCCCATCAATACAAAGTTCATTTTCAGTATACAAAATCAAAATGCAACAATTTTCCAATTCTAAATAAGCTTACATCAGAAGCATTTGAAATAAGCTCCCTAAGGAAGATATCTTTGTTACTGTAAAGCGAATTGATGAGAATATCCATAAGTCGCGAAACTTCGGCTTGAAACTCAAACTTCTCCGCGTTGTTTCGTAGCGATCTCTTCGAGATCGACTCCGCTTCTCTTCATTCAACAAATTCAAACACCAAAATCACAAATCTATACATAGAAACAAAGATCGAACTTCTGGTATGTTTATTATAATGTGTTAATATTGGAGACTGTTGTGGCGCTTTACCAGTAAGCATTTCCAAAAGGAGGACACTGAAACTGTACACGTCTGATTTATGAGTGTGTTTCCGAGTTTCGATTACCTCGGGAGCACGGTACCCTGAGGTTCTGGAAGGGGTCGCAGGAACATTCATGATTGGTGTCAGGCCGAAATCTGAAATGCAGCCATCGAAATCTGTAAATGTGCAATTCCATTATTTCGCTACGTGTTGGCATGATTCATATAAATAAGTGGGACTAAAGTAGGTGCTTCTTAAGCCAAGCCATCCATCTGGTGGCTCCCAAGTTGAAAACAGAGTTTAACATGCAACTGTTGATACTTGATATGCTAAACACTATGAGGACAGTTCTTTGAATTTGAAGGTCAAGCCATCTTAACAGCAAGAGTAAATACCAAACCACAATAAAACCTATGTAAAGTTACTTAAATGCATAAATTTTACATTTTAATTCATCAGACATATTACAAAATTTATGTACCTTGTGTCCTCTGCTTTGCTTCTCGACTGATCCTTGATTTGCAGTCTGTCCTTGCTTTCCAGCCAGTCTTCAACCTTTTGAGAAAACAATCTAGTATTCATGTTGGCAGCGTCAAGCTTCTCTTTAATTTCCTGATTTTCTTCATTCAAATAGACGATAGTATCTTGTGCTTCATGCAATGCACCCTGTAACTCATTAATCAATCTACTCATTCTATTATTTTCTTCTAGAGTTTCATCCTGAACTTTCTTGGTCTCAAATAAATCCTGTTCCAAGGCCATCATATCAAGCTTCATAGTTTCAACCCTTGATCAAATATTGAATGTTACTTCAAAATAAAGATGTTGACACAAAAATCAAGAATTTTGACTGTATTTTGACCACAGTTGAGCTTTTGACTGAGCAATCTTGGGAACTGAGGCTTGAAACTTGTCATGGGGTTAATTTGAATCATAAAAGATCATATGAATCCCACTTGAGACCTTCATTCACTCATCTTCCTTAAGAGATCCAAAATCCTAATTTGAAGGCCTTTGATTAGGAGAGTGTGCACTTAGTCCAACCTTAAGCCTTTGATACTTGAATGAGCTTAACAGTAAAAATATGACGGACAAATTTTGGGGTATGACAAAAACCAATAAGTTTGATAATCATAAGATAACACAATACAATCACACTTGATGTTTCAGGGAGACCAAACGGTATACGCGTGCACACAATATATCAAATTACACATAAGATCCATTAAGAGAGACCGCCATAACCTTGAAAGGGGCAATGTCAGATGAGAATACTAAAAAGTATCTAATGAAGAGTACATAATACGATATCCTAAAAATATATGATTAAAGAATACTTGTTGAAATTTAATGTTTATTAATTTTTAAAGAGTCTGCGTGAAAAAATATCTATTTAAGCTTCAAGAGGTTGACTGCTAGTAGAAGTCCAAATACAAAAAAAAATAATACTTTGCTAACTCCTTAAAAAATAAGTTAAATGTGAGTCTTTATTTTTACCTTTAAAAGTATCAACGTAATGTGTGAATTTAAATAGAAATTTTTGTTTTTTTTTGTGGTTAATTTTTTTTTAATAACTACCAAAAATTTAGAGACGTGAGTTTGAAATATTCAGTCTAATAATGTTGACATTTTTAGTTGAACTAAGCCTTATAGAATAAACAAAATAAAAACTAAATATTCTTTCAAAAATGTTTATTGACAAACAATTATGCTAAAGTTAATTATTAAAGTATGAAATGAAATATTGAGTGCAAATCAGTCATTAAATGAATTATTAATTTTTAGTTTTAAAATTTGTTAATATGTTAGTAATACATGTGAGTAGTATACAAAAAGATGCTTTTATTAGGATTTTAAAAGGTATAGAATCCAATTAAAAATTGATTAAAATTTTTCTAATAGGAAATAATACTATATAATAATATTAAAAGGAATAATTTTCAAAGTACAATAAAGTAACTGTCACATATAAGTGCATGTAGGAACAAAAAAGAGATAAAAAAGAAAGTTAAAGGCCTTTTACCTCTGTCATATAGGCTCATATAGGCGTGTTTCGATTTTTTCTCTCTTAAAAAAAAAATTTGTAACAGACCTCACAAAATATATTACCATCATTAAAGACATTGTTCCATTTTTTGTGCAAAAAATGCCTACGTGGACAATAAAAAAATGTTGACTGTACATATGCTATACACAGTGGCATTTATTTTTTTTTATAATTCCACGTGGAATTTCGTAATTTTTAAAAAAAAAAAAATTTATTTTTTTTATTTTTTTTAAAAATTTTATATTTAATATTTCTTTTTATTTTATATATATTTATTTAATATAACAATACTTAAATTAAATGACATATAAATAGATGATGTGTAAAATAGAATTTGATATATATAAATAGATGATGTGTAATTTTTATGAATTTAGTAGAAATCCTTATTTTTACTTGTCGTAAATCGCAATTGGCGTGTAATTTTCTTATCGAGCTCTTGCTTGTGTAGACTTTGTATCTCGTCTCGAGAATCTTCGTTCTCTTATAAATTCATCTCTTGCTTAAAAAAAATATTTTTGCATAATTAAAAATTTCATACAATATTTTTTAAATGTAATGTTATAACAAAATACCGCGCATCACGCTGCCAATATCAATATGTATTTTACAACTTAAACATCAAATATTCAAAATAGATGGAATCATTCCCTCATCATCTAGTCTTGATTGCGTTTTTTGTGAAGAAGTTACCGAATCGTCGAACCATTCGCTTTTGTTTTGCCGTAAAATGGTGGATGTTTGGAAGGAAATGACCGATTGGTTGGGATTGGAATTCCAATTGGTTCATAACTTCAAAGAAAGCTTTTGTAGGTGGAGTTGTGCTTGTCATAGCTTGAAAATTAAGAGTAGTAAGGCGGAAAGCGTTTGGTTGGCTATTGTTTGGAGCATTTTGCTATGTAGGAACGATATCACTTTTAAGAACTACGGTTGGAATGCTAGAGATGTCGTTTGGGGATGCAAAACTTTGTTATGGAGGTGGTCTTATATAGGGAAAATTAATCATCCTGATTGTAACTTTTATGAGTTCAGCAAAAACTCTTTGCTATACTTAAGATGGGTTCTATTTAGTGAGTAATTTTCTTTTTATTTCGGGCATGTTTTAGCCCTCCCTCTTGTAAACGTGTTTGGATCTTTTTGATCTCTTTCAATATATCTTGATTAAAAAAAATAATAAAAAAATATGAAATCAAAAGAAAAAAAAATCACTAATCACTCTCAACTTAGAAGTATATACTTTCGTGATTAATTCCTATATATTGTTGTTTAAAAGAAAATTGATTGTGTTTGTCACAAGAAATTCATGATAAATTGTTATAATATAAATGTATTGACTATAAGTTTCAAAAAATCTTAAAATAATTAAAATTTAATATAAAATATATTAAAATTAACTTGCATCCACGCATCCCACGAGTCTCCATCTAATTTATAATTAATTCTATACTTTAACACAACTATTAGTTAAAGAAAGACAAATATATGATATTACTTATTACATATGAGAATACTAAAAAGTATCTACCGAAAAGTACTTGGTAACGAGTACATAATACGATATCCTAAAAATATTTAGTAAGAAATACTTGCTATTGCGCGAAGAGGATGATTAAAGAATATTTGTTAAAATTTATTATTTGTTACTTTTTAAAGAGCCTGCATGAAAAAGATATCTATTTAAGCTTCAAGAGGTTGCCTGCTTGTAGAGCCCAAATACAAAAGAAAATAATACCTTGTTAACTCCTTAAAAAATATGTTAAATAGGAGTCATTATTTTTACCTTTAAAAGCATCAACATAATGTGTAAATTTAAATAGAAATTTTTATTTTTTCGTGGTTAAATTTTTTTAGTAACTACCAAAAACTTAGTGACGTGAGTTTGAAATATTCAGTTGACATTTTTAGTTGAACTAGGCCTTATAGAAGCAACAAAATAAAAACTAATATTTTTTCAAAAATGTTTATTGACAAACAATTATGTTAAAGTTAATAATACATGATTGAAGTTTAAAAAATTATTGAAATATTAAATGAAATATTGAGTGCAAATGAGTTATTAAATGAATTATTAATTTTTAGTTTTAAAATTTGTTAATGTGTTAGTAATACATGTGAGTAGTATACAAAAAGATGATTTTATTAGGATTTTAAAAGGTATAGGATCCAATTTAAAAATTGATTAAAATTTTTCTAATAGGAAATAATAATATATAATAATATTAAAAGGTGAATAATTTTCAAAGTACAATAAAGGTAGCCGTCAAATATTAAAAGTGCATGTAGGAACAAAAAAAAGAGAACAAACAAATAACAAACAAGAAAAACAACCAACAAAAACTACAGGCCAAGAGATTAATCACGTTTGAATATTGAATTTTGCTACTATTACTATGGTTGTTACATAATTTGGTTACAAGATAAAAAAGAATTTCGCCTTCATTTTATCTTATTTCTCAATTGTATTTTGAATTTTAACTCATTATTTTAAAAATAAAAAAAAAACAAATATTTTTTTGAATTAGTTAGTTACTATTATATTATATATATATATATATATATATATATATATATATATATATATATATATATATATATATATATATATATATATATATATATATATATATATATATATATATATATATATATATATATATATATATATATATATATATATATATATATATATATATTGTCTTATCTTCAAAGCATTTTAAATAATCTCATAAAGTTAGCTAGGTTGTTACACTTAGCAATTTTCTTTATGATTTTTATTCCTATAAATAGTGCATCAGTTTTCCGAATCATAAATACATCACCTCACTTTCTATATTGCTTCCTTTAACTTTATCACTTCCTTATTCTCAGTACTCAAAACCTAACAGAAAAAAATGTCTTATGCATACCTCTTCAAATTCATAATAATTGGAGACACCGGAGTCGGAAAATCATGCCTTCAACTTCAATTCACGGACAACCGCTTTCAACCTGTCCATGACGTAACAATTGGCGTCGAATTCGGCACAAGGATGATCACCATTGATAGTAAACCAATCAAGTTACAAATAGGGGACACAGCAGGTCAAGAGATGTTCAGATCGATAACAAGATCATACTATAGAGGAGCTGCAGGTGCATTACTTGTTTATGATATAACAAGGAGAGAAACATTTGATCACTTAGCTACTTGGTTAGAAGATGCAAGGCAACATGCGAGTTCGAGTATGATCATTATGTTAATCGGAAACAAATCTGATCTAAGTAAGAAGCGCGTTGTAAGTACTGAAGAAGGCGAGAAGTTTGCGAAGGAGAATGGTTTGATCTTCATGGAGGTTTCGGCGAAAAGTGCAGAAAATGTTGAAGAAGCGTTCATAAAAACAGCTGGAACAATATATAGAAAGATGAAACATGGAGAATTTGATAAGTTGAATGAAACTCAGGGAATCAAAATTGGATATGGTGAACCATTGGTGGGTAGGGTTCATAAGCTCCCTTCTGTTTTTGGTGGAAGCTGCTGCACTTGAATTTCAACATGCATGTTTTCATTCAAACTTATATGCTTTAATTTAGTTCTTTTAGCATTTTTTATTTATTACTTATTCTGTTCTGTTTTAATAAATATTCATCAATATTCTTGATTTGTTGGATTTGGATATGGAGTTTGTAATTTGATTCTTTTTAATGTTTTTTTAGCAAAGAAAATTTAAATTTTATATATGATTAATTAGTAAGAGTTATGAATTAAATCTTTTATCTTTACCTTTAATTAAAAAAACATCATAGTGATTCTTTAAAAAAAAAATATTACATTTAATCAGTTGCGTGTTTTTTTGTGTAAGTAAGATATTATATAAGGGAGAATTAAGGGTTTTCAAACTCGATTACACAATGAAACGGGAAAGTCTGACAGTTGCGTGTGGTATGGAATATAACATTGAAATTGTTAAACGTTTGCGACTAATTTAAAAAATATATATTGTTTACTAAAAAATGTTTATGAATTTTAAATGCCATCTTGTAAAATTAAAATTCTAGATAAAATGGTTGAATTAAAAATTTGAACTGAATTAAACAAAACCCTAACAAGAATTTTAAAACATCTAAGCAAACTGCTATAATTTCTTTCAAACCGAAGTAATGGTCATGTGCTGAATTGGATTTTATGGTTAACCGAACCAAACTGTAATAGGAAGAGTTTTTTTGACTATTTTTTTCTGATAAATATTTGTGTTCTCATAAGCACTTTCAAAAATGACTAATCAAACTTGTTATATTTTACCTTTAAAGTAGAGATGTATTAATTGCTAGAAACACTGCATTCTTTGAATCTACCTTCACCTTTCTAATTAATCAATCTAAACACATAGATAAATCTAACACACCGAAGGATCCTTCTATTAAATCACCTTTTATTCCCCATCCTCTAATTGTCCATATATAATCTATATACATTACCAAACTTTCCTCCTATTTATACACTATTAAAAAAAAAAACTATTTTTTTATCACAACTATTAAAAAATACTATACAATATATATTTTGTACCACCAGGACCGGCTCAATGAATCTGAAAATCCTATTCTAATTTAAAAAATAATTTAATTAAAAAATAATAATTATAATATTAAAAATATATATCAAATATAATTGTATATAATTTAAAGTAGATTTTATTATAATTATTTTGATATTTGATGAATCTATTTTTCTAATGTATTAATTTTTTCATAATATTATTTTTTAAAAATTAATATTCAAATAAATAAAATTTAATAACTTTTTATTTTTAACAGGATTACAATTTTTTAATTTAACAGTATTATTTCTGACTTGACTCATGTTAATATATTATTATTATTATTGATTGAAAACTTATAGTTTTAATACTATTATTGAAGCCTAACAAAATTACCGTTATTTGCAATTTGTAAATTTTATATTATTTATTCATTTATAAACTAACAATAAGTGATATTTTTTTAATAAAATAATAGGTTTATTGATAGACTTCTTTCATCTTTATATATATATATATATATATATATATATATATATATATATATATATATATATATATATATATATATATATATATATATATATATATATATATATATATATATATATGATTCCCACGAAAGGCAAAAACTCTACTAGAGAGGGGGGTAGAGAAGTTTGTGAGGTGACAGTGTAAGGATTGCCTTGCGAGGGGCCCGAGCTGTTACACTTTCACTAAGGTTGGTCCATCTTCAAGTTGGGCATTTTGACCCTTAGAGAAAATGGCAGACTTCCTATGAGTATGGCGATTGTGTCATTCCTTTCTATTATTCTACCTTTTCGATTATAGGCATTTGTCCGCCTTTTACTGCTTTTCTTAAGCATTTGTTGATGGCTTCATCATAAGTTCACCCAACAAGTTGGGCATTAGTGAAAGTCTTCCAATGTACTGGTGTGAATACTTGAAGAGAAAGTCTTCTCTGACCCTTTTCTTTCATCTCTCACAGCGGCCATGCGACTCAAATGCGGAGTATAGGGTTAATTTCTTTGGTGTCGATCATTATGGACTTTGTAACTTTTGGTAAGTTATAACCTTTCAAAGATCGGTTCTTTTATTTTCCCATATCCACACAGGGTCCCATGCTACAATTTCCATCATTGGGGACGGAGTGGATGATAGATATGTTGAGTTGTTTCCTAAGTACTGGACAGAGTTTCACTTCCACGTGGGAAAAGAATATATGTTTATAACGAGAAATATCTTTCTACGAAGGATGTGCACCAGAGGAAGCGTCTAATGAGCTTCATCAATGATCTGTGTTATATATCTGTGGTGGTGTCCCCTAGGAGAAGGTTGATCGGAAACGATTTGAAGATATGGCCATGATGGACCGAAGCTAGTCCTTTTACTAATGTGGGGCCTTCTTGGAGTTTTGGTGATTTGAATGCTCTTTTAAGGATGCAGAGTATAGAGGATCTTCTCGCCTGTTTGTTGTTGATGGGGTCAGGCTCACGTTCCTCTAAAGGCTTTCGTGTCCCTCCTTCAAATGAGGATTGCTCATATTTTGCCAATTTGTCCGGGCATGCCCTAGAGAAAGAATTGGTGACTCTGGTCTGATATACTTGGTATGTTTCTGTTGCTTTAGATCTTGGTGGAGTTGGGATGCTCTACGGTATGACCAACATCATAAGGAAAAGCATTGGCTGGAGGAAAGTGTTTGCAATAAGATGCTCTAGCGAGACAGATACCTACCGGAAATACAAACAACTTTTACTTCTCTTACTGGAGTAAGGGACACTTTGCTCCCCCTTAATCTCCATGGTTATCTGACTTTTTAGGTTACCCATCTAGTAAGGATTGCAGGTAGGAATAACCATGTTATATATTTTTCTTTGCTCATGTGTCTCTTTCAACGAATACTCCTTTTATCTCAGGCAACTCTGGTAGAAGCTAAATATACAACATGCTTAATGGAAGGATACTGGACAACATCTACACCCCTTATGAAGGGGCTACCGTAATCTATTCATGTATCCTCTTTAGAAGATTCATCAGTACTCTCGTCAGAAGAGGCACTAGAGGGTTCAACACCATCTTTTATTAAACTCTCACTAGGCCTAAAAATTGTCACTAAGCACTACGAGGTTTGGGTTAGGTCGGTTAACCTCTAACGGGACAAAATTTTGCACATAAAGGTACTCTATTCCAGTGGACGATGAAGAATCATCCCCACCCGGGTTATTAACATACTTTCACGTACATTTCCTACATTGGCCATGGCAAAGACAAAAAAACAAAAGCGACAAAATGTGAGAAATATGGTTAGAAATGGCACCTAAAGAAGAAGTGAATCAAAGAAGCAGTTAGAAGCAAAAGTAAGTTGGATACGACAATGAATCAAGGGATGTAGAATCCAAATAGAGAGGAAATATGATGAAACTAAAAGTCACTAGAGCGCAGGGATGAAAGTCGGAGTTTGCAAAGAAAAAGGGAAATCTTTGGTTGCAGAAAGAGCAAAATTTTGTTTGAAGGATCAAGATGACCTTTATACAATAAAACATGATGATTAAATCAACAGTCCAGGAGAAAAGAAAATGGGAAGATGAAAAATTAGCAGCTAAGATCCGCCTCGAAAATACAAACTATACTTTAGTGCACTCAAGCATTCTATAGGGAAACATCACACCATAACCTAGAAAACTAGAGCTATGCTTCAGATTCATCACGGGAAATCAATCATTCATAATCTTTAACACGAGATAATTAAAGGGTTAAATACACGATGCCCCCTGCCATTAGGGCGAGATTCAGTTTTGCCCCCCTGAAGTTTTTTTTTTTGTGATCCGCCCCCTATAAAATAAAGATTATGTTTTCGGACCCCCCTGTTCCTTGTTTGGCTGACTGGACTTTAGGAATCTTCCAATGTGGGATCAATAATTTGTTGGCTGTATAATATTATTGACATAACAATAATCTTTGAAATTCTTATGAAAAAATCTCAGAAAAATGTCTCTCCATGGAATCGAACCCATGACTCATGCCTCATATTCCAAACATCAATCCACTGCGCCATCAATTTTTGTATTAAAGAACACAAACCCTAAACTCAATCAATCATGCAGAATACCCAAAATGTCTTCATCGCTAAACAAATGGAACCTGCATAATCCAAACAAAAAAACAAACCCAATTCGTTAAACAAATTATCATTTCAATGCAATTATTTACATACAAACAGAAAAGAAAAAAACATTATTCCGTTTACTTACTCTTTGTCATCAAGCTTGATCTGAGAGCCACCGTACTCTGACAAAAGAACGTGATCACCTTCCTTAACAGACATCGAAATCAAATTTCCCAATCTGTCTCTCGATCTAGGTCCAACAGCAACAACCTTTTCGGAATTAAGCTATTTTGAAACCAAAACTAGTTTAACATCCTAATCGAAATCGATTAAGTGATATATACAAAATGAAGTGAGCTTAGAGTTCTACCTGGGAGGTTTTGGAAGGAGGGACGATTTTCTCGACGAGGATGTGGTTAAAGGTTGGAATCAAACGCTTCGCCATTGTGTTGGAGTTCGAAGATTAGGGTTTTACTGCAAATAGAATTCTGCAGAAGATTAGGGTTTTAATACTAGAAGAAGCACTGGTTCTAGATCATAAAGGAAGATTCTAGATCAGAAAGGAAGGTTAGAGATGAACTTCATGAGTTGGGGAAGATGAAGATCATGAGGATCTTCATCTGGATTTCGTTTCTGTGTTTTGGGTATGGGAAGAAGATGAAGATCTTCATCTTCGTTTTTTGGGATTTTACTCATGTGTTGGAGAAGATGCAGATTTGGGGATTTTCTAATTTATCATGATTAATTGATTTTAAGATAAATAAGTCCAACAAAAAACATCTGGCCGAGTGGATGGATGTGCGGTTGAACATCTAGGTGTTCTTGGGTTCAATTCCTACTGCAATCAGTTTTTTAAGATTAATTTTATGCTTTAACATGAAAGATAAAACAACAATGCCATGTCAGCAATTTCCAGAAGTCACGTAGACAGGTTCTCCATGCCTAGTCAACCAAACAAGGAATATTCGGGGGGTGGGGGGGGGGGGTCTGAACACATAATCTTTATTTTATAGGGGACGAATCACAAAAAAATAAACTTCAGGGAGGCAAAACCGAATCTCGCCCTAATGACAGGGGGTGGGTCTGAACACATAATCTTTAATTTATAGGAGACGAATCACAAAAAAAAAACTTCAGGGAGGCCAAACCGAATCTCACCCTAATGACAGGGGGCGTTGTATATTTAACCCATAATTAAAATAATAAATTTTTGACATATTTATAAAAAATATATAATTTTAGATGCAAAGTGCATAAATTATAAACGCCTTGTATCATATTTACCAACAAATATCTTTATTGGTATTTTTTAAATACAATTTTTTTAGTTATGTATTTCTTAATACCTTTGAGACAAAAAAGGAGAGCTCAGTTCATATTTAGGCTCTGTTTGGTAAAAATAGCGGTTGATTGATAAGCTAGCTGATAGCTGATAGCTTATGGCTTATGGCTGATGACTGATAGCTTATAGCTTATAGCTGATGACTGATGACTTATAGCTGATAAGCTGATTGAAGTGTTTGGTAAAATTAGCGGTTCAACTAACTGATTAATTAAAATGACATAAAGGACATTTAATATATAATTATTTTATTTTAAACTGAAATAAATTATAGAGGGTAAAAGTGGATTTTAGTTAAAATAATAAGGGTAAAAATGGAAGAAAAAATGATAAGCTATAAGCTATAAGCTAAAACGCTATTTGAAATAGCGTCTGAAAAATAAGCTATAAGCTAGTAAAATAAGCTATAAGCTCGTAATGAAAAGACCGTTACCAAACAGGTCTTTTATTGTTATATGAGCTTATAAGCTATAAGCTATAAGACATAAGCTCAAAAAGTGACATGCCAAACAGAGCCTTAATCCTATTGTTCAGGAAAGAGTGGCGTTACCGAAACACCACAAAGATTTCATCATCGCTCTCTGCAATTTGCACCAGCCGGAAATCGAACCCGGATCTGTACCGTGGCAGGGTACTATTCTACCACTAGATCACTGGTGCTTGTTGCTTCACCTTCCCCAATTATTCTACTTCTTTACAAAGCTACCTTCTCATCAATAAGACAATAACGCTTGTTCTCTTTCGTGGCTGTTTACATGTCTCAAATTATAATTTTACAACGCATTCGCTAAACAATTTCCAAAAAAACATCTCTGACTATGATTATATATTTTTCATCATTACTTTAAATTCAAAAATAATTTACAAATCCAAAACTTCCCTACCAAATTGAGTATTTTATTATTGAATTAGAAAACATTGACCGCCAAACTGCGAGCAAACAAATTTCAATTGCAATGGAAACGGAGGGTATCGGCGGTGTCACCGTCACCGGCAGTCAGAGTAAAGATGAAAAAAGATTCTTCGTTGCTGTCCACGTAGGCGCCGGTTACCACTCTCCTCCCAATCATAAACCCCTCAGATCAGCCATGAACCGCGCTTGCCTCGCCGCCGCTTCTGTCCTTCAACAGGAGGGCTCAGTACTCTGCTTGGATGCCGTTGTCGCCGCAATTCAAGTCTTAGAGGTATCGTGTCGATTCGCGGAATTTTAACAAATTGTTAATTGTTGTTAGTTTCAAAGCAGTTTATAATGTGAGTATATAGAAATTGAACTTGATTAGGATGATGATGCTTTGGTGAAATTTGATTGCTTTGTATTATGATAATAGTTTAATGTGAGGTCTTTTTTGTTGAAGGATGATCCGAGCACAAATGCCGGAAGAGGTTCTAATTTGACGGAAAATGGCGGTGTAGAGTGTGATGCCAGTATAATGGATGGAAAATCTGGAGCTTTTGGCGCTGTTGGAGCTATACCAGGTACTTACCTTAAGTTGACAATTGACATTGCATAATCTGAGTGAGTCTTGAGCTATGGAACATGGCGCAGATTTTGTATTTAAAGCTTGTACTCGCTAAAAAAGTATAACGAGGGATAACCCCTTCTTGTGTAGGGCTGTATGTAGTTTTAGTGTTTTTGAGTGTGGTGAGAGCTTGCTCACCAATGGGTTGAGGAAATTTCGTGATCCCTTCTCCCTCTACTGAAACAAATATTTATAGGGGGATCCTTGGGCTTAGGTCAAAAGCCCTGAGGAGCGGTTTCCCCCTCTTGCGGTCAGAGACGGGGAGTGGAAAAAATGAGTTCTTCCTGTCATCATGTTGTGTCAGGAGGAAACGTGGTTTGGTTTGGGCGGCTAGGTTCAGACCCATTACGGCGAGCTGTTATACATTTTAGGCGGCCCGGATCAGTTTCGGGCGACCTAAGAGTCTGTCTGATTCGGGCGACCTGGGGTCAGTTGCTGGGCTCTCGCCCAATATTGATGTACCTGACTTGGCTTGTCTCTTTTGAGCTATTCCTCCCTGGGCCCAGTAAAATTATCCAAGTACAAAGCTTTTTCATGCTAATTTGTGAATGGTACTAAATTGGTTGAGTTAGTAGCTGCTAAATGAAAGTGTAAATGAATGCCATATATCATTCTTTTTCACGTTTTTTTCCGTGAAAAAGTCAACGTGTTTCGCTTTTCATGTACTCAATCAAGTAGAGTTTAAATTTTTTGCTTACCAGGGAAGTCTAAAAACCTGTGGATGGTGTTTGCTTTCACTTTGGAATTTGGTTTCACATTTCATATTTTCTGTCAGGTTTCTATGTATTTATTTCATTAATTATAGACCAGGTGTGCGTAATGCTATACAAATCGCTGCTTTACTGGCCAAAGAGCAAATGATGGGACCTTCATTGCTGGGTCGAATACCTCCAATGTAAGGACTACTCAACCTTTCATTTTTTGTAGCCAAAGTATTTCTGTTACCATGAAACTTACCACAATAATTTATGTTTAAGAGTGCTGTATCTTTTTCACTTTATGTGAACAAATCTGTATTGATATGGGAGTTTGTCATACCTCTGCAGCTTCTTGGTGGGGGAAGGGGCTCGTGAATGGGCAAAGTCCAAGGATATTGCTTTACCGTCTAGTATAACAGAGGCCAACGAGGTCATATTTTCATTCATGATTTAAATTCTGCACAAAAACTTATTATTAAGTCATACTACTCTGGCATTACAACTTTGAGTATCATAACAGTGGCTGGTCACAGAAAAGGCAAAAACACAATGGATAAAATACAAATCTATGTTTGAAGCTGCTAGATTGAAGACAAGTAATTCTCTTCCAGACGGAAATTCTTCTCCACGTCAGAGTACTGAAATGCCAGGTATTTGATGACTCAACTTAATCCTAATCAACATCTCACTTATTATTTTAATTTTTATTGTAAAAACTAAAATCAGTATGACCTAAAGAAGTAATCTTTTACATTAGTATGACACCCCATATGAACTTTATCATGCCAAAGCCACGCCTTATTATGATGCAGATTATGCTTTGGAAGATCAAGTCATGGATACTGTTGGGGTTATTTGTATAGACAATGAGGGGAATGTAGCATCTGGAGCCTCTAGTGGTGGTATTGCTCTAAAGGTGAACAATGTTTTCTTGGTTTGCTTTTCTTCTAGTGCTCCAACTTGCATATTAGAGTCGAAAGTGATTGCTCATAATTAAATATACCAAATATTCAACAGATTAATGGACGAGTGGGGCTAGCGGCAATGTACGGTTCAGGTTGTTGGGCGTCATCTAAAGGTCCGTTTGGGGCTCCATTCATGGCTGGCTGTTGTGTGTCTGGTGCAGGAGAGCACCTAATGAAAGGATTTGCAGCTAGGGAGTGCATTGTTTCACTGTCTATGTATGACCGTCTCACTTGTAAATGAATTTCATTGTTTTGTCAAATTAGCTTTTTCTTTGACGCTAGCAATACTTCATGACTAGATTTTTCTGATATTAATTTTTCTTCAGCTCACAGTCTGGTGCTGCTTCTGCTTGCACAAAAATTTTACGCACTGTTGCCGAGGAAAGTAGTAGATGCGGTACTGATAGCAGTGCAGGGATATTGGTTGTGCAGTCAGATACATCTATTGTAGTGAGACTCTTCAACTTTTCCAATCAATAAATAGTTTTCAGGAATATTGCCTAATCTCATATTCTGTAGGATCAAGGAAAATCAAGGCTAAAAGCTGTAGAAATTGCAGCTGCATACACTTCCTTGTCTTTTGGAGTAGGATATTTTGGAAGCTCTATGGAACGTCCCAAGGTAGCATAATCACGACTCTGATTTTCCATCATATGAAAATTTAGTAATTAACATCATCATTGATAAGGATGCTAATTAAGAAATCATCACACGGTCGTCCAATTAGTTTTGAAATACTATTGTATGCTTCCATATCTGGTTTAGGATTTATCCAACACCTGGTTTATTTTTTACATCCTCCAATCTGATTATCTTTTCAGCTAACTTTCTTAAAGCAATGTTTTTATATCATCCTATGTTCCAGGTTTCGATTCTTAGGAGTACAAAACAAAGCAAGTCTGCAATAAATCAATTTGGAGCACGAATAGATCTTTCAAATGGATAACTGTTGTGACTACTGGAGAACTATTCAATCTCCGACATTTATTCTTATTCAATCTTATATGGTAATGAGATCCCAATGATACCAAATACTTAGTAAGGATTTTTAAATTTTAGCTCACAATTATTAAGTCAGTCCTTCCATTTTATTTAAAACATACACATAACTTATTTGACACATAACTTATTTTAATTAAGGTTTTTGTGATTGATAACAATGAAGACTTACTAATGAATGTTGTATTTCTGCATGACCTTGGTATTCATCATCTCAAACTAGTTACAACCTTTTGTGGTAACAGGTCTTCGATCCACATTGCAAACACCCCTGTTTTTCATAAGCGCACTAAACATATCGAAAAAGACTTTCATGTCGTCTAAAACAATATTTAGGAAAAAAATCATTCACTTAACGCCGATTGACTCTACAATCCAAGTCGCAGATGTCATCACCAAAGCTCTTCACATTAATCCATCAGTGCTTTGTCTCACAAACTTGACATGTATAACATCCACTCCATTTTAAGAGAGGGTGTTAAGCCACATTGATTGTTTCTAGCTAATTCTGTTATTAATTGTTATATTTAATTTAACTGTTGATATAACACTAGTATAACTAAGTGGTTAGTTAATTATTTGTTTGTAACTACCACTATTACCATGTTAGTTAGACTTACACCATATAAATGATGAGTCCAACTAATGTACAAAGCAACTTGAAATAATATAGTTATCTGTTTTTTTCTCTCTTTAGTATTATTAAATAACATAGATCAGATACACTTATACTGTTCCATGAATAAATAAATAAAATTCAATTTTGGTTATAGGAACACCTCAAAAAGAAGGAAAAAAAAAATCTAATACTATCATCATATAAGAGACAAAGTTAAATGACCTCAAGTGTAATTTTGTCTGATCAAAGCCATTTTCACATATTTCACTATATACGTTTAAGAATTAAGATCCGTTGCACAACTCTTATTCTAATGATTATATTATACAACCAACTAGTGATCTTGAGTTAACATTCACTTTTAAATAATAATAAAACACCTCAAAGGAAACAAATGATCCTGGACATTTTTATGTTGTTCTTGGGGTGGCCCATTCAACCCTCAGGATGAGATTATCATAGCCATATCCATTGAGTTTGTTAATAGCTCTCCCAGCATCTTCCCTGCTCACAAAGTTAACAAACCCAAACCCCCTACTCGTGCCACTCTTTTGATCAATAGCAACATAAACCCTCCTCACACAACCAAAAGGTCGAAATAACTCATACAAATCCGGCTCCCTCGTGTCCTCGGAGAGATTGTTTACTCGCACAGAATTCTCATCGTTCCTCCGCCTCATACCTGACTCTACAATCCTGTCTGCAGTTGCACTACCTCTCATGCAGCGAGGTACATATACACCATTGGTTGAACCGGATGCATCCGCTGTTAGAGATATACCAATAGGCTTAGGGCGTTCGAGAAGTATTTCTTCAGTAGAAACCATAGTAAGGTGACTACTGCTATCTTCATGAACCGCGTCGCCAAATTTAGGCAAGTTACGTCGCTCTATGGCGCGCTTACTTATACGCATGTTGGCGAGTTTGCGCGTGCGGGTGATTGTTGTAATTTTAACCATGTTACCATCCTCGTCGAATTCGTACTCAATAGCTCTCTTGATTCCATTTTCGTCAGGTCCTATCACCTGGCATGGTGGTAGCAGGAAATCGAGATCCTCCCCGACATCTTCTTCCAATTCTCCCCACCTTATCTTCGCCGGTTCCTTTGGATAAACCATTCTTTCAGTTGTTCTACAGCTGCTGGGAATGGGAATTTAAGCAAGTTTTTCTTAGCAGTCTGTTTCATTCACTTGAATTGATATTCAACATATCACGTGGATAGTTTTATAAGCTGTTTCTTCATGACTACAGAAACAAAATAGGAAACAGTGGAAGTGCACTTGGATTTACTTGGGGACCAAACAAAGATTTCTTGGTGGCCAAGTTTGCTCTCCTTTTCATTTCTTCTATTTTATTTTCAGAGAATGTTCACTCACACACAGTAAGATAGTGGATTTAAATTCCTCTGTCAATGTCAGAATATCTTTAACATGTGAAAAGGCATCTAAATACTCTACTAAATTTTAGGAAATAGAAGTGTTCACGAATAATTATTTTGAAAATGAAAAGTAAAGATAAGAGCGAGGTTGAATCATGTCCGTGTAAACTTAACAAGGCTATGCTACAGTAAATTATTATTGTAATTTAGAAAAATATGAATAAATTACATTTTTTTAGAGACGTTTAAATTACAATACTCTCTCATTATATGATTAAATATATGCTATTGTTTCCTCTTATTTAAAATATTTTAGAAAAATATTAATTCTGAAAACGATGATGGTTATTTTCGATCCCGTGTCCAAAGATGTGAGAGAAGTCGGGTCCTCCTATACCATCGACGACCATATAACCTCCCTTCGCCAACAATTCACAATGATATAATTGATGCTACCACGGTAAAGAGATTCTCATGTAAAAATAGTAAGAAAAGCATACAGCAAAAAATCACTTGTTGATATAATTGATGGTTCATTTAGGGAACAATTCATAATGAAGTGTATGTTTATCGTCATGAACTCCTTAGATCAAATCCTATGAAAGTAAAACTCATGCATACCAAGGTGAGGATGATCTAGGACAACCTGAGAAAGGACAATGAATATGAAACAGCATTAATGATTGTTACATACAACAATGATACCATCCTTATCAGAAATCTGTGAGAAAGGACAATGAATAATAATTTACAAGTTAAAGAAAATAATAAATACAGATTTTGCATCTTCGATGCAGATTTATTTCTGTTCAATGTACACAAATAATTGAACATCTGATCTGCTATACAATTTTCCAATTTTTCTTCTTAACTTCCCTGTTTTCTTCGACTTCTTTGTATAAATAGGGTAATCTTCATGTTGACCCTTCAGGGACTTGAGAGTCATCAATTGAATCGGGAGATTGGGTTTTGGGTTTGCTCATCATTCTACTATATCCATATCCAAGAGAACTTCCACTTGTTTCAGATAGCTGAATTAAAAGACCAAAAGTAACATACATAAATTCAGAAATGAACTAGTTGAGAACCCATGACAGGAAAATTCCTTGGTGAAAGTGAAATTGACTTGTGGCATAGAAGATTAAATATGTAATCTGAGAGGAGTTTAGAAAACACATACTTCTGTAAGCTCAGCCAGATGGCGGGATCTGAATTCATTAATTGTTGCCGCAATCTCTGATGCAGGAAGTTTAACCTGAAGAGAGAAATTCTTAGATAACAGATCGCCTAACTCAATGCTTCAGCATTGTGTCAGAGTTTCATCAACTAGCAAAGTAACATGATAAGAACCCTTTGTGTTATTTTTTATGAAGGCCTGCCCTCAATTAATATCTGGTTTTATTTTCACCTTTTACCATTTCAATTTTAACATGAAAAGAAAAAAGCTAGAATCTTCAGTGAGATGTGAAACTAATTTTACCATAGCAAAAACATGCTTATACCATTTCTAAGAAAATTTGGTCAGAAACTTAAATCAATCAGACAAAGCAGAGAAAACATACAACAGTGTGGCAACTGCTATTCTGAACTGAAGTTTCAATCACGACGACAGATGAACATAATAATTTACTGGTGTTCGTCATCATAATATAAGGTATAGCAAAATATTAGGACATAAATTGCTTTTCCATTAAGTCAATATATCTGTTCCAACTTCCAATGTCAATATGATAGTTACCTCAGAAAGCACGGCTGCTGCTAGCTGAAGACTTGGTTCCAAAGTCTCCGGTACAACCTGCAAATGCAATCAACAGAAACACAAGATACACAAGATCTACAGTGAGTATTCCAATAAATGCAGTCATTAAGAAAAAAAATCATGGTGCTTTCAAAATAACACGATTAGGCAATGATAACAGAAATGATAGAAGAGGTATCAGAATATTACGGCGGTAGCTCCAGCTTTTTCTAAATTCAATCCGTGAATAACATCATGAGCACGGACAAAAGTCTTCACGTTTGGGAAGTGTTTGCTCAGAGCCCAAACCGTTCTATAGTTTGCACCAGGGGAATCTAGAGTTACTGCTGCAGCACTTGCCCTTCCAGCCCCAACTTTATGTAGGACCTTATCAGACAACACAAAGCATGTCAAGTAATGAACGTCTATGTGAGCTTAATTATTGAATTCATGTGTACTACCTCTCGACTACCAGCATCACCGAAGTACACTGGGAGATCCAAGGAACGCCCAATTGCCACTCTATCACTGAGAACATTATCAAATACCAAGGCAAGTTAGGACAATATTGGCCATTTCCAATCCAAAATTGCAGACATGATATATGGTAAACTGGGACCTCCTGCATCTTTACTTCGTGTTTGGTTTGGGGGAAATGGAGCGAGATGAAAATTGAAGTATTTGGAAAGAAAACAAGACAAAATTATTTTTAATTAAAGCCTTAAATGCCTCCAAGAATATCAGAAACTAATGCACAATCAAACAGTATAGCTAGGCTCATCTAGATGCTAATTCCATGCAGTAATGTTGTTTTCCTTTACAACATCTAAAAAAGAAAATAGTTTCAGTTAGATCAAGTTACCTTCGCACATCTAGTGCAACAAAGGGAATGAGTCGCTCAGAAAGAAGTTGTGCAATGATCTGAGATAACAAAGTAAAATTTTAAGCTTAAATTGATTATTAAAACTGATACAGTATACCCAAAAAGAAACAACTCACCTGGCCAACTCTCCCAAATCCACAAATAATGATATGATCATGCAGATCATCCGTCTGAAAAAGATGTAAACCAAAACGATGTAAACCACTACTTTTTAGACGATTTGTTTTTGGCACAAATTTAAGGTGATTTGAATGAAGGAATACAAATTTCAGAAGCAAGAATTTCACTATTTTTCATTACTTTTTAAATACTACAGATCAGCACTTCAACCTCCTGGAAAGACTTATTGCTATACTATACCATACAGCACATCATACAATCTATTAAGTTGTAAGATAAAAAAGACAGGGTTTAGTCCACCAGCAAGAAAGCCAACAGTGAGTGGTGCAAAAGCCGTAAATTTCACAACCATTTGCAATTAGTAGAAGTCCCAGTTAGTCAAAAATGAAAGTAATCTCACCTCACTTTCTACAGGTAATAAGCTTCGAACATCGTGTTGCTCAAAACGGGAGGCGATCAGCTGGCCTCCTTCGGCCAGCCATGGCGTAAGGGCCATTGAAATTCCCACAACAAGGAACAGCAAAGAGGACAACTGGGAAGACATTATACCCTACAAAAGTGTCAATTAGAAATAATATTAGTTTTTAAAGCAGATTAATTTTCGAAGAGGAAGAAGATTCTTAGCAGCAATCAGAAATTTGATCCATATTTTTGGTTTCTTTTCAACTTTCCTTTTTCCAAAATAAAAAAGAATTCATCAAGAGAAAGGAAACGATTTAGAATTAAAATATAAGTAACCACCGAAAAAGTATAAGGAACCGATAACACAATTTGAAAAACAATATACACTAGTGGAATTGACATAAATATCATATTGCGTTGAACCTTGAAAAAAGCATGATCTATGATACTACATAATAAAAGAGGTGCAATGGTTCTATGATTTCAGAAATTCTTTGAGTTCCACTCCATCCAAGCAGTCTACGTAATTGAATTACAAGACACAATTTAGAACATACTCGTTCCAAAATCACTATTATGCAATAATAGCAAATCACCAAGGCCTGAGGTATGTATTCAATCCCTCATGACCTTTAACCAAAGAATCTAGTTAATAAATTCCTGGGCAATGCAAGCACAGATGACATTGCATCTCAAAACTATCATTACATCATAAAATAACAGAATAACAGCAAGAAACAACCTTATTTTATCAAGACTTGTCTGGTAAGAACAAATTATATATCCAGTTACTAGTTTATTTTAGAGGAAGATGACATAGATGTAAACCTCTACAATAACCTCAAGTTAAGAACACCAAGAAGCATATTGTTAGAATCAAACACAAATAGAATAACTTATTTCACATGAATACGGATATAAAGATATATGACAGATAATTTATTTATTTTTTCTGAAGACAAAAATGAAACTGAACTAGAAATTTTATTTAATAACCAGGCACTCTTTGCACGAGAAATGGTCTTCAAGGTCAAAAACCTGATTAACAGCTTCACCAAAAGCCACAAATGCAAATTCTCCTCCAGGAGCAAGAAGAAGTCCAACTCTGATGGCAGATATGAGTGAAATACCAAAAACTTTGCCAATCAAAGCAACCAAGAGTGTCTTGCCACATATCAAGAGTCCCAGTGTCCCTATGATGACTGGAAAGTTTGAGAGAAGAAGTTTTGGATCAATTGCCATTCCAACCTGAAAAAGTCACAGAAATTACTTTTCATTAGTTAGACATGCCAACACTGACTTGTTCAAAAAATCACAAACCTCAAGTCAGCCATAATTGACCAGAAGTTTAATAAAGTGTAAAATAGATGATGCATGAATAAATAAACAAAATGATTAATTAGCTCTTGAATTTGAATATCAAGCACCTACCGTCATAAAGAAGAGTCCCAATAGAAGGCCACGATATGGAGCAATATCGGATTCGACCTGTAAGGAAAATTCAGTCTCTGCCAGTAGTAAACCGGCCAAAAATGCTCCCAAAGCCATGGACAGGCCTGCCTGTTTCAAATAAAATTTACATTTTAAAAAAAGTAAAAAGTAAGGCTAGCACAATACAGACAAATTATCACTTCAATGGTCACAAGAATAACTCAAAAGCAAACTGCCAAACCTTGGCTTGGTTTAAAAACCCAACCAATGGAAAATGGGAAAACAGTGCTCTGAACACCTACCCTGGCTGTGAGAAGGCTGGTCCCAAGAACAACAAAGAGTGTATTGGCAGAAAATATTTCTGCATTCTGATTTTCTGCAATCTGCCTATATATAGGTCGAAGGAGCTGGACAAAAGAAGAGTGGGAAGTCACATTCCAAAAGTCATGTCTGTGACAAAGTAACATCATAAGATAAATTTAGAATGAACACAAAGCCGTAAATATGGAGCCTATCCTATGAAAAAAGTTACTATATTTCAGAATCAGGATGTTGATACAGAATATAAAATAAGCTAAATCCCTGCTACAATTAATTAACCCCACTAAGCCTAGAAACTTCAACCAAGACCTCATATGTGTGTGTAGCCACAAATAGTACAAAACTCATCTCAACTACTATAAGCTACTAAGTTAGTAACTTCCACCCCCATGATAGATAAAAATACCTGAATTTTCACAACACCATATTACGGATCATTATAAAGTATACAAAGCAATCTGCGGCATCCAGTCAGTAATATGTATCAAAACTCCTCATCATTTTTAGATGTCAATGTATTGAGTGCTCCAAAGGATCATATATAACATATAACACGCTAGACAGTATAATTGATAGCATATGTTGAATACAAATTTAAATGATGAACTTAACAAAATACACATAAAATTTGTAAAAAAGATATATTGACCAGAGAATGTAAATAAAGACCTTCAAATAGATACTATTAAACATTGTCCAGATTCAAAGTACATCTAAATAATTAGGAACCACACTGCTCACACTTCAGCTCTAGTGAATAAAACTTACCAGTCGTCCACCTGCAATTATGGCAGTGATGGAAACTGCAGCCTTAACGGCAGCCAGTCCAAGAGCTTCGGCAATAGCTTGAAAGCCAACCTGAAAGCAGATATTAAGACTTTAGCGGAAGATAATATTAGCAGCAACTGCGTTATAGCAATGGCGGTGATGGCCATAACATAAAAGCAAAGTTAATGGCTTTCAATCAAGCATTTAACATGAACTAACTTCAATTAGAAAGAGTACAATGTGCCTTGACCCTTTTAATGCATATGGAAAAAATCAAAACATAATTATCCAATCAAATGCAAGTTCTCTGAACAACATGGACAACCCTTGTCATAACACTTTCTCATGCTACTTAGGAGTTCATACAACTTTAAGAAGCCAATTTCTAAAGTTCATGAGAACATCTGACGAAGTCTTTTAAGCAGTCAGTGCTAGAAAGTGTTACCCCTCCTTTGGAAGAATTAGGTGAAATAAGAGGTATGAGAATTAGCAAGACAACAACCGCCAAATCCTGTGCATAAACAAAGAAGAAATAGTCAATTTTGGTCCATTATCTGAAGAGTTGCAATTATTTGGGAGACACTTTATATCCCTTTCTTCTCTCCTCCCTGTGTGTGTATATATATATTTTACAGCAAAGTCCTTCAGTTTCTACTTTCTAGATACATAGTATTAGTAAGGTATAAAGTAACCTGAAAAAGTAATACAGAAAATGTAGCTCGTCCATGTCGTGATGTGCTCTCGCTTCTCTCCTGTAACACCTGTAAAACAATTCACTTGAAATATTGCCACATGAAGGACTCAGCATACATGAAAATATAATTATTATATAGAAAGAACAAAGTCTTGACTCCTACCCTAAATGTTTAAACTTGTGACACGAGAGTCTTTCGAAGGTGGACTTACATTACAGACTATAGATTTCAGTTTTAGCAAATAACAGATACATGCGACAGCAAAATCCTTTTACAAGTAATTAATGCTTTAAAAAAAAGGTAGATATCACAATCTCAGAATATACATTAAACAGAGGTATAAAGCTGGAACGGTTAAAGTGACTAGACTGTGTGAACGTAATACCCTATAGTAAGAATTTAAAAGTAAACAATACTCAGGATATTTACCTGCAGAACAACAGCAGTCGATGATAATGCCAGGCCATTCCCAATGACAAGAGCAGCAGGGCCAGCTTGGCCACAAATATAATGAGCCACCAACCCAATAACTGCGGCAGTCAACAAAACCTGCATTTGTTCATACATGGTAAGAGTTGTTGGCTTGTTAGTTACTAATATATAAATAGAATATCATGAAGTAAACAGCATTAACAAGTTTTGAAGTTTTAGGGTTTAGGTGTTTAGATGTAGAGGGAGGAAAAGGAATACTCAACAATAAAATTATATTGGTATGGCATGAATATTTTGGATGTTGTTACACAAGACAAAAGAACTAATGACTAATATTTAATCTAAATTAGATAAGGAACAAATCAATATATGTAAGGAGATGAGGAGATTAATTCTCCAACCGGTAATATGAATTACTCTTTTGATGGAATCAATTTATTCTATGACAATTTTATTTTCATATATTCTTACTACAAAGGTGAAAGACGGAGTTCCACAATCACCTGAGCAGAGCCTAATCCAAAGACATATTTCTTCATTGAACTAAGCCTTTCCACAGATAGCTAGAAGAAAAAAAACCATAGCTTCAGTTTATTATATTTTAGTAAGAAGATAATTGAAGTTATGGACAAGATCTTATATGAAGCTCCACCTCCAGGCCAATATTAAATAAAAGGAAAACAACTCCAAATTCAGCGATTGATTTTGTCCCGTGAACATTGCGAATGATGGAGAGTCCATAAGGCCCAATCAAGATTCCAGCAGCCAAGTAACCAAGAACTGGACTGCCTAAAGATTGTTGCAGATAAGGGACACAGAATCAGTGAAACAATATATCATATGAATGTCAGACAATCAATTTTATCAGATTATGACTTAATAAAATTGCTTCACATGCAAGGAAGAATAAATCTGCTATTTGTTGGCTGCTTACAACAATAACAATACTTTATAATTTAAGTAATCAAGCTTGTCTTGATCATTGTGGCTTCATTTATCATCAGAATCAAACTAAAACACAGTGAATAAGGAAAAGAAACGTGGGCTAAAAGAAGCAGCAGGTATAATCTATGCACCAAAGCTTCATATGAGCAACTTATGAAGTTTTAGCCTAATAAAATTGAAACTAAAGTATAACATCTAGACAAACAACATGGCCATACTAAGAAAAGTATGTTGAATTCAATATTTAGAAAACATGGCAACCAATCTACCTCCGGGAATTTTTTGAAATAGTGGGACGAATATTACACTTGCAAGTAATAGCCAGAGCATGTCAAAGAGGGAGGCTTCCTCGTCGTTCACCTATAATAAATATCATGCAGAGTCAAATGAAACCTACTGAATTGAGCATGCAAATTAATGAGTAAAAATTGAAGATCAAACCTCTTGATCGGGTAACGAAGCAATAACTTTCTTAATGCTGTTGGCGAGTTCCTGAAGCTGTCTAACCAGAGGCCTTGCATTTGAGGAAACTTCTTCAACTGTGGTTACAATGACTTCTGGCTGCTGAAGTAGCTGAGAACTTCTCTCTGCTCTATTGGAAAAGAACGTGACCCTGAAATAAAAACCCACTGTTTCTAGTAAAACAAAGAAAAACCTTCATATTGATCTTTTCATTTAATTAACATAATGACAAAGCTCAATATTGTCCCACAGAAAGAGAACAGAACAACTTAGACAAAGGTAACATATAGAAAGGCAAAAATCCCATCCCCGTCGCAGAAAATTTTATTTCACCATCAGTTTCTAAACAAACTAGTGAACATTTCAGCTTTGATACTTTTCTATCATGTTGCACAAAATACTAAAACTTGTATACTTAATATTTCATATTTATTGCGCTTGTACATTACACATGCTAGGGCAGGCATATGTTTTTTACATACTTCTAAATGTATTGTTTCTAGGATGGTCTAACAAAAGATAACAACAAGAAAAAGGAGATAGATACAGAAAGATCATACGCACCCTGCTCCAATTAACAATAACCCAACAATCAGTTTGGGTAATTGATTCTGTGCAGATTCCACAAGACCATTGAAAATTGATGCTGGTGAGTAATCAGTCTCTTCTGTACTAGAAGAGAAAAATGATGCAGGAAAAAATCGGGAAGACTTCTTCAATGATGTCTTGGGAGTAGATGGTGAATTATCTCTAGGCAAATCTTTCTGTGTTTCTTGTTTTTTTGCTTGAACTACATTCTTTGACTTCTCTACTTCAAGTTCAGCTTCTTTGGAAGAGTCAATGCTGAACTGTCCATTATCATGATCACTTAAATAACCAGATTGAGTTATAACTTCCGAGATTTGGCCGGTTTTATTAGACTGTGTCTCTAGTGAATCTGTGGCCAGCAACGACTCGTCATTACTGGAGATTTCAAGCTCACCTTTAACAGAAACTTCACCAGGAAAATCTTGAACCAATTTCTCCGCCTCGGGGAGGGCTGCTGCATCTTTTTCCTGTAAAGCGTCTGCGGTATCATCATTAATACTAATAACAGACTTCTCTGCTCTATGCAATGCAATTTCTGCATCGTTAACACGCTTTGCAGCCTCAAGCTCAAAGGCAACAGCTTGCTCGGCTAAATGCATTATGTCTGTAACATCCTCCTCCGCTTTCACCGCATTCAACTGTGCTTTTTCCGCCATTCCATGCAACATGCTCACTTCATTCTGCAACTCCTCTTTCCTACTTTGCAAGCGCCTCAGCTCAGCCTCACAACTCGCTAAACTTGTCTGACATTCCTTAATATCTTCCTGAGCAACCAAACGCTCTTTCCCCTCTTGCACTACACCGTTACCACCATCACTCTCGCTCGAATCTCGTACAAAACCATTATCTTCACTCACAACCTCCAAAGATTCAACGGCCACTTGAAGTCTCGCCTCAGCTAAAGAAAGAGCCATAGTCGCATTCTGAACAGCTTCTTTAGCAATAAACTCTTCACTAACAATCTCCTGAATAATATCAAGTTTAGAATTAACATCAGTCCAAGCTCTCGCCGCTCCATCCTGCAAAGATATCGCAGTCTCCGATATCTTTTTAACCTTCTCCTCAAACACAATACTATTCACTCTAGCAGCTTCTAATTCTTTCAAGGCCTTCTGCAACAATTCCTTCAATTCATCCACACTTTTTACCTCTACTTCTACTTCACCCCCGACTTCCCCCAAAGGTTCGCCTAATTCTGCACCGGAAATAGACACCAAATCATTACCCTCATTCAAACCTTTCCTACCATTTCCATTGTCATATCCAAATGAATCATTTCCCTTACACTTTAACCAAACTCTCCTATTTACCTTAAAATAGTTACTACTAGTATAACTACTCCTACACGACGAACTCAGCTTCGACTTCGAATTCAAACCTCTAAACTCTCCTCCACAATAAGTTTCCAATTTCAAACTATTCCTTGAATAACAAAGAAAAGCACAACCAAAGCCTCTACCACCAAACGAAACACAAGAATCGAAACCATTGAAACCTACTTTCGACTGTGGAAACCTAAAAGCTATATCCATTTTTCTTCGAAATCAACAAACTCATACAGAACTGTTTTTCAATGCATTCTCTGAAACAAATTATACAGAATACAAAAATTAATCAGAAAAAACTCAACAAATTTATCAGCATTAACGTATTCACATAGAAAATTCATAGAGAAAGAGAGAGAATCGTTTTACCGAAGCAACGAAAACTGTGAAAAAGTTGAAAATGAAGCTTTCAATTTCTCTGTATGGAAAGAGGGAAAATGGAAGTTTTGTTCGTTGCGAGAAAGAGAAAATTCAGTTTTGCGTGTGATTTTAAAACGGTCAGTGAAGAGACTGAAAGGATATTATTTACAAGTTTTTGTTCATACTCGCGGATTTAGAGCGTGGATACAACGTCCAATCATAACGATACTTGTTCTGAAATTTCACAGAGCGTGTTACATCAACAACGTTTTAGCGCGTGAAATGGTTAATCAATCATGTAATTAAAAATAGCTCTAGGAAGAGTTGTAAGGATAGTGGCAGTTTCGATAATTTGTGATGGGGATGAATGGATGTCGAAACTGCTAAAAAAATATCCTAAGCCAAAATTTGAAATTATTATATATTTTTTATTTAGTAATATTGCTATTTTTTCTAAAAGTGGTTGATTTTTAAATATTAATAATTTATTTATATTGATAAATAAATATTGTTATTAGATACTTAATTTTAGCAGGGCGGTTCCAACACGTCTCGAGAGCTGAGCTAAAAATTAAAATTAAACATTTTTAATATAATAAAAGTATTTTTCTAAAATTAATATATTTTAGATGTTTTCGGATGTAAAACTATTAAATTATTAAAATCAATTTTATTTAATATTTTATTTTAATTAATAATAAAATTAACTCATCTAAACACTCTTCTCATTATTTTTTTAAAAAAATTATATATCAGATTTCCTATTATATTAAAGAACTCAAAAATTTATTTGGGTTTTAAATTAACAAATAAAACAATAAACATTATAAAGAATTGTTATTATTATACATTCTAAATATATTATTATTTAAATGTATATAACATTATTTAAAAGGTTTTTTTTTATAAAAAAAAAAATCAACTAACTTATATCATACTCTCTCCGTCTCATATTATTTTTCGCAATTGAACATTTCACACAAATTAAAAAACAGTAACAAATAAAAGAGAGAACATAGTGACTTTACCAAATTATCCTAATTAACTATTAGTGTATTCAAATTAGCATTAATGTTAGGCGAGAAAATAATAAAATAAAAATATTTATTAGAGAGTACAATTGATAAAATTACATTGATAATCTAAATTGACAAGTATTTTGGGACAATTTTTTTTTTAAAATGTGACAATTATTTTGAGACGGATGAAGTAATAAATATAAAATAAAAAAGTGAGGTCCTGGGCGGTAGCCTTGGTGGCCTACCCATAAGGTCGGGCCTAAACTATAGCAGATATTCAACCGCAACAAATTGATATGCGACGTTCAAAATCAAGTGCAACACATATGGAGCAACAATCTAAACACACACCTACAAATCAACAGCAAAATGCAATCGAATTCGAATCGCATCTTCACAGCATGGAGCAACATTATTATCTCATCTATGGTTTTCTAAACTTTATTTTCCTTAAGCTACAAATCCATGTTCTGTTTCTTTTATTTCTTTTGTTTACAACATATGTTGTTGTTGCCCTACTTGTTATTGTTATATTGTGTTGCTTGTTGTTTTTATTTAAAACCGTGCGAACCATGAGAACCGTGTGAAACCGAGAGAGGCGGATTTAGTGAAGCTTTGTTGTTATTGCTGCCTCGAAGTGGAGATTAATGAGTGGAAGGGGAACTTGTGAGAATTAGATAGAGGAAGCAGAAGATGTAAGGAGAGAATGTTGATTGAATTTACAGAGAGAGGATGGAGGCAAGGTTGAGAGCAGATGAGAAGAGAGGTTCTTGTTGTAGTTGAAGCAAAAAAATAGAGTTTTAAGAGGGAGCGTGAGGTGAGAAAAAATAATCGTGAGGGAAGCATGGAGACAAGGGGATGGCGATTCACTGGTTGTCGTTGTTTTGTTTGTTGTGAGATGGTAAAGAAACTGATGGAAAAAGATCAGGGGAGGTATTTGAGAAGAAAATGGTGATGTTCAGAGAGAGAGTTTAACAATAATGTGTCATAGAGAGATAGAGAGGAGCGTTGAAAGAGGAAGAGGACCGATGTGAATTGAGAAGATGGGGCGGTTTAGTTGGTGTTGTGTTATTAGGTTTTTCTATTGTAAGTTGTTGGACCGGTTTTATGTTGGTAGTGTGGGCTGGTAATGTCAACTTGCCTCCGTTAGCGGGGATCCCCGTGGGGATTCCCTGTTTGGGGCCCCAAAGACGGGGAATTTTCCCCCCGCGGGGACGGGGATGGGCAACAAAGTCTCCCCGAAGGCACTTCGGGGACGAGGGTGGCGTAAATATTCCCCGTCCCGTGCAGTCCCCGCCCCGCCTAAAATAGCATAATGTACTTAAGTAATATACAATTTTAAATTATAATGTAAGTTTATTTGTCATTTCAAATAATTAATCTTATACACAAATTTAAAATATATATATATATATATATATATATATATATATATATATATATATATATGCATTGTTAGTAAAAGAGTAAGATCTAAATGATTATTTCAATTTTTTGTTGAAATTTTGGAGGTCATGACGCTCAATATTATAGATTAAAAATTGTTAAAATAATATATTTATCATAAAGGAATAGTTTTAAAATTTCTTGTGGTTAATTTTTGAAGCTTTTACTATTAATTTGGTTTAAAATAAAAAATAAAAAATTATGTTTATAAACCATGGGGATCCGTAGGGACCCGCGGAGATCCGTGGGGACCCGCGGGGATCCGCTGGGACGGGGATGGGGGACAAAACCCCCCCGTAGTGGGGATCCGAAGCGGGGACGGGGAATAGATTTGATGGCGGGGATTGTGATTGGAATGTATCCCCCGTCCCCGCCCCGCCCCATTGACATGGTTTATTTGCTTTTGAAAGCCCATACGTTTCTTCGTATCTACGCCCTACTCAGTCGAGCCATCCCCCTTTGTTGTTAGGTTTTACTTAAAATTTAATTTGGGCCGAACCCCTTTAAAAGCCCAATAAATCACTTGACCATACACCGATTTATCTGTTACACTCCTCCATTTTATTTTATTTTGATAAGCCCGTTTTTGTTTTAATTTATTTGTCTCTTTTTTTATTTGTTTTATCTTCTAAATACAAAATATGTTAGTTTTGTAAAATATTTTCATAAAAAAATACAAAAAACATGTTTTAATTTTAGATTTTATTTTCATATCAAAAATCCCAAAAAATTAATTAATCAATATTGTTTTAATTAGTTGATCCTTGTTAATTAAAATTGATTAGCTTACTAATTGATTTTTCTTAAATTTAATTGATTAATTTAATCAATTTTTAATTAATTGATTAAATGGTTAACTTTTTTCTCCCTTTAAGAATATGTTAATTCCTTTCTATGACAATTGCGTGAGTCTCCAAAGGTCGAGCAGCAGTAGAATGCGACGTTTAACATCGTTCATTTAAAAAATACAAACTCATCAAAAAATGTGACCCAAACTACGACGACTCTGATTCCTGAAAAGGATACGTAGGCATTAGGTCGCGGGGCCTAAACGAGCACAAATTTGTAAATATTTCTTTCTGTTCCTCGTGTTTCTTCTCTTCCTTTTTCATGCATTTGCCTTTAGCATTAGACTTTAGATTTTTAGTTTCACACCCTTAGATTAGACGAACATGAGTGGATCCCGTCGAGTACGACGGACGTGATGGGTGTTAATCTCTTTCCCTTGCATAACCGACATCCTTACCCTTTCTCTTGGTCGTAAGACCTTTGTTTGTTTTCCCTTTTAGGTTTTAATAGATGTTTTCCTTACCTTTCTCGTGGAGACTTCATTGATTATGATTTCGTACAATTGTTTCAGCTGGCGACTTCACTGGGGACAGATTGACCAATTGCTGGTTCATCCTGAGTGTCAGTCCTAGCTCTTGTTTGTCTTTGTCTTTGAGTGTTTACTTTCTTCAGGTTCTATCTGTATATAGGTATATATTGTTAGAACAAGAATGGGATCTATGTTCAGAATCTGGTTTTGATGATAACAAGTATATATTTTGTTAGTAACAATTTTATTACTAATAGTTTTATTAAGTGTGCAGATGTTCCTACAAGACTCATTTAACATGCAGGATATGAAACAAGCATGATAATTATATCAGAAATCTACCAGGTCCAAAAGTTCAGAGAAGGTCCAAAAGATAGATCAGAAGTTTTGAAGAATTAAGCTTCAGCACATCCAATACATCTATAAGCCAAACTCAATGATCAATAAAAACAATAATGATAAAGTCACATGTGAGCCTTGGAACCACGCGAAAGTAGATACAAGCTCAGCTTACAAGTTATCTTTGAATTCAAGATAAGATATGCCTTGGAAGCATCTCCTTGCAGTACACGTGTTACAATGCATTTATTGAAACATTCAAAATGTTCCAACGGTACTATTCAATTGGCTATAAAAGAACAAGAGCTCCAAATCAAAAGTAGTGGAATGCATGCATAATTGCACCAATTTACACTAAAGAAATCCACAAATACAGAAAGAAGAAAAAGAAAGTAAGAGTGCTTTAAGTGCTACAACATGTCCATATAAAGAAAACCGAGTGAAGAAAAGAAGATTCTGCATGTTATGCAGTATGCTCCAGTGGAGTAATGAAAGTCAGAAATATATCTGAAAAAAATCCACAAATACATGATAAAAATATAAAATCCTCACATTCGATGGCTAAAGAAACTAAATACACTGAGTTGTTGCTCTACAATGTAGTATGTTTACTTAGGTTCATTAATGTGGCTCTAGCTTGACAAGCTCCAATGATCAGTATAAAAAGTGAAAAGGAAAATCATTACACAAGAAGCAATTTAAAACAAGAGTTATTGCTCTTAATCAGCTTTCAGACAAATAAAGACGAAGATCAAATTGAAGAAGCACTCAATACAAAGAGCTAATGCTCTTACTCTGCTCATCAACAAAGAAGTGAAGATCTCGTCCTGAAGACAAAGACGGGAAGGCTACAAGATAATTCTTGTAAGAATACATATGACACAAGATTTGTTACTTATATTGTGTTATTTCTTAAGAATCTTCTAATCACTTGTTTAGACACTAGAAGTGGTCACTTGTCAGTGTGTCAAAACAATATGTACCTAGATAACAAGAAAATCTGCTTGTTGAGAAGCATCGTAATTGTAATCAAACTTAATGTCGATTAATCCTTAAGTGACCAAGTAAAGGTCAGAAGCTTGAGATGACGGTGACTATGATCATTGTGGAAATCCTCTTAGAAGACCAAGTGAATGTTATAAGTTCAAAGGAGTTAATGAATGTTATATCTGTGAATCAGATCACTGAACAGTTTATTGGAGTTAGTCATGAAAATTGGTTGTGCATTGTATTGTAAGTCACGACAGTTGGTTGTGCAGTTGTAATCAAGATTGGTCATAGTGGATTAAGTCCTTGAAGAAGTCAAAATCACCTGAGGAGGGTGGACTGGAGGTAGCCTTGTTGAGAAGGTGAACCAGGATAAAAATGAATGTGTTCTTTACTTTCTGAACCTTCATTTAACCCAGAATTTCCATGCAGTCCTTATTCAGAATTGTGCTTAACAAAGTCAGAAGTTATGAGGAAGAAAATAAACTAAATGAATGTATATCTCGTTGGTTATGCATTGTTATGCTCCGCAATATTATCCAAAACATATCCAAAAAGATGATATACTAGAAGAAAGAAAAGATTTATAGAAAGAGAAATTAATATTGAAGAACACAATTCAACCCCCCCCCCCCCCTTTCTTGTGTTTTTCTCCACCTTCAATTGGTATCAGAGCATGGCTCTGTTATTGATTCTTGGAATCAAACACTTAACAGTATAGATAGATCCAGAAGGAGAAAAACCACACTGAGTAGAAAACGAATCCATACTCCTACTCTCAGTGTTATCAGAAACTAAGTGGAACAAAGATATTCCATGTTCAAGAAATATCACTGCTCAAGACTATGAAGACACTGTCCAAATTTCACAAGAAGAACTTGTGAATCAACAAGAAACTTTGAGGATGCTCAAGACATCAGATCAAAATTCAGGAAGACTCGTCAGAACAAAGGTTCAAAAGCGTTAAAGAAGAGACGGAAAGAAAAGTATATCTTCAAAACGGTAAGATCCTTCTAAAACCTTCTCTTTTATGTTTCTGCTGAATAAAAGTGTTTTGACATTAAGATTATATATAATTCACTCTAAGATACTTTTATTAATACCTAAATAGACAGCCTACAATGCCGCCCACTCTACTCATAGGTTTTTGCCTCCATACACGGTCTATTCTTAACTCTCTCGAAAACTGAATCAACCACCTCATTAACTCTATTGTCTATTTTTTAGTACCTTAAAATACGAGTGTGAAGGTCAATTCTCTTCAACAACTTATTTTCTCTTTTCTCTCATCATGCCTCCACTAACATCTCTAGGAAATGAAAATCTTCTTGAAATAATCTTAGAAAATCAAGTTGAAATTTCATCAGTTGAAAATGGTTTTGCTTGTAGTCTCATAGATGTAATCTACTGTCAAAATGGACAAGATACATTTCAATGCTCAAGAAACCTATCTATGAGAATCTTGTTAAAGACTTCTGGAAACACGCATCTCTTAACCCTGAGAATAACTCCATATCATCCTTCATATTCGATATTCCGATTTTCATTAACTGTTTCTCTTTTGTTCTTGCGACTGGATGTGAGAACCGAGGAATCATTGCTAACTCCTTTGAGACTCACTACAACATTTTAGACTTTAGGCAACGAAAGTTTAGACAACGGCTGAAATCCGTTGCCTATAGGTTAATAGACAACGTTTTTGTACCCGTTGTCAGGTTTTTATAATTACATTATTATAGTAGCAAAATCCGCCGCCTATTCTCTTTAGACTACGCTTTTAAATGGTGGCCGTATAATAACCGTAGCCTATTCTCTATTGATGTTTAAACCGTACTCTTTGCATGTTCAGATTTTAAAACCATATTTATTTTTCCTTCCTTTATTATTTGATTAATTAATTTTTATTTTATGAGGGTTAATGGGAACAAAATTATTAATGTCTTTAAAACATGGTTAAGTATGTTGATTTGTTTCCTTTAATAAAATAAAATATTTTTTTCTTATGGAAATATATTATTCTTCTCTCTTATGAAAAGAATATTATTTTGATGGATTATTATTTAACAATGAAAAAATATATAAAAAAGGATAAATATTTGTATTACTGATTTTAAAAAGATTATTATTATTTTATTAAATAAATGTTACTCTTATTTTATTTTAGAAAAAAAATGTAGAACGTAACAAAATAGTTTTAGCAATCAGACAATGAAAAGTTCATTTAATTCCAAAATTTATAATTTAAATGCAATTGAATTATAAATAATAATATTTTAATTAGTCTAATAAAAGTAACATTTAAAAACTCATGTGTAAAATTATCATGTTACATACTTTAATTATATAATTAGGTAGTAAAAATGTGTCCACCTATATAAACATAGAGAATATAAATTAAAAATATATATTTCTTAATTTTAAATTTAATTTATTTTATTAGTTGACAATATATAATACGAAGAAGAGTATGAGTTCTTTTATAAATAAAACAGTCATTAAATTTAAAATTTATTGCAAACAAAAAATTTGTTACAGATTCTGTTGTGATATGTAGGCCAATTATTAAGGGAAAATAATTTAAAATTAAAATAAAAATAGTAAATACTAGTAAATAATTTTAAGTGGGTCATAAACAAAAAAGAAACCCTACTTCTTATTGCAGAGGTGTTTAGCGCCTCCCCTCATTCTTTCTTTCAAGTTGAGATTTCCATACTCTTTGAACCCACAACTTCTCTCATTTCCAACCACTTTAAGCCTCATATGGAAAAACAAAGACTAGATCTCAGCTTTTCTCACCACTCTCTTCTCTTTCAAGTGATTAAAATTGGAAAATAAGTTGTTTGAAAAATGGGTCTGCTATAGATTTTTCATTTTGAAGCTACAATGATTTTTTAGATGTAAAGGTTTGTTCTTTGTCTTATTTATCTTCTCAAGAACAATTACTTTTTTGTTGTTCCTTTGTCAGATCTCCTGTTACCGCAAACCACCATCCCAAGTCTGTCTGTGAGTAATATTTTTCTTCTATTTTTACTTTAAATTTTAAAATCATTTTTTATTTTTGTAAAATAGGTTATTAAACTATCGATTTTTGTTTAATTAGATTTAAAATAATAAGTGATGTAACTATTCTTTTCTCTTGCAATGGCAGCTGGAAATGTTTATCCAAGATTCAAGTTGCTGGAGTTGATTGTAAACCAATAAAAAGTAATTATTTAATTATAATTAAATATTTATAAATTAAATTAAAAAGTAAATAAAATTATTCATTAAATATATCCAAAGAATCTTGAAATACGTAACAGATTTAAAAAATTTAATAATTTTTTTAAAATAAATTTAAAAATGGTTAATTACATAAATTAAACTAGTCAATAGGAATAGACAACGCTTTTTAAGCGTGGTCTACAAAACAACCGTTGCCTCTTCTAGCAAACAAAAACCGTAGTATATTCATATAGTTAGGCGACGCTTTTATCATTCTGTGGGCAAAAGTCAAAAAACTGCGGTCTAAAGGAATAGGCAACGGCGGCATATTCCACGCCTGGAAAACCGTCGCCTGAAGTCTTACGCTACGGTTTTTTGATATTAGGCTACGGTTTTCGATTGTTGCCTAAGCTCATTTTTGTTGTAGTGACTCAATTCATTAAGCCTGAGATGTTGAGCACTCTTCATGATGTTTCTTAATGATACAATTCCATTGATCCCGAAAACCTCCTAACCATTCCAAAGACCTAGTTCAAGTTAGTTATATCAAATTTCCTTCCTAGAAGGGAAAACCAAGATCTTCTGAGATATGGTGATCAAGCTTTCATCTATCTTCTGATGAATGACATGCGGATAAATCTGCCTCAATCCATGTTCATTCATCTATGGAATTCCATTTTTGAATCTAGAAATCGCACTAAGTCTTACATTCCCTTCAGAAGAGTGATGTCAGAAATTTTCATTCAAGAAGGAATCGTGGAAATTATCAAAGAAATGATAGCAGAAGATGAAACAGAAAACTATCCTGAAAATATGTTATTAAGAACTAAGGGTAACATCTTTAGAAATTAATAAATGTAGTGAATTCACTTGTATGCATCACATTCTCATCACTTTCTGCTGAAAAGTGTGTCTGTGTGAACAAGATTGAAGAACTTGAAGACTAATTAATTGTTACCTTCCATATGTAGCTATTTTTCTTAATGAAATCATGCTCCTATGTTTGTCTCAACTAAGCATCATCAGAATCTGAACTACGTGTGAAAATAAATTAACAAGGATAAAGAAACAGTTATACTATAAGGCCAAAAGTTTGTGTGTACGAAGTCAGATCTAGAAGTTAGGATCAAACCGAAGTCATGAAGAAGAACAAATCAAATTACAAAAATCATAAGTTCTAAATGTGAAAAGTCTCACGCATGCAAAAACTCTTGATTATTGAACGTGTGTTCAAATTTTTTGGAAAAGTCACATGCAGTTAAGCTACTGAGATAAAATCCCTAGGTAACAGTTCCAATCTCTTCAAATCACGCTACCCTTTCCTAATAGTCAAAATCAATTAATGCTAAGTAATAATTGCCTTCTAATTCACTGTTTTTTTTCTATTCTCAATACATCGTCTCTTCATTTATCTATATCACCAACCGTTCCTCTTCTCGCAACTCCCAAATCTCTATCCATCCATTTATCCTTATCTTTTTGTCTATCACTCCATTGTTTCCTTCTTCAATGGATTTTTAACCATGTCTCACCATCATCAAAGAAAAATTCATATGATTTGCTGAAAGAAATGAGTGTTTCATGGAACTTATGGAGACACAAGGATGGTTTAACTATATCGTTCTTCTCAGTGGTCCAGTTTTTACCAATCTGGTGAAAACCTTTTGGTTAAAAGCATCTGTCAGTGATGACAACCACAACATCACGGCTAATATCCATGGCATCCCTTTCATTATCACTGAAGAATCCACCGCTGAAACGATTGGATATGCTCCTAACCTGTCTGCTATTGGTCTCGCTGTGTTTGATCGCTGGAATGCAAATCATACTATGAGTAGAAATATCGCACGCATTTTTAACAATGCAGAATTTCTGACTCCCTTCAGACAAGTCTTGTGTAGGTTTGTTTTGTCTAAATTAACGCCTAGAGGAAACTTTCATCAACTCCTGTCAAATAGGGATCGCTTTCTGATTCATCAACTTGAAAATGGTCGTCCATTGAATCTTCCTGCAATCATCTTCTGTCACCTAAAAGAATCTCTCATAGCCTTTGGATGTGGTCAGAGTTTCGCATTCCGTACGGGAGGATTCTATCTGCTCTGCTAGAATCTGCTGAAGTAACTCAGGTTATCCGCAATGCAGAGTTTCCGGATAGCAATGATATTCTTGTTGAAGAAAACTACGAAGCGTTCTATGCCTAAGAATTTGTTTTTTTTTATCCTTGTAATTTTTTTCTTTCAATGAAATTAGTTCTGTCTCTTTCCTATGTACTTATGATCATGTCACTCTGATCTAATTAAATATATGGAGAAATTGATATTCTGATCATTAAACATATGAAAAATCCCAATCTAATCTAATTAAGCAAATAGAGAAAAGGTATTTTATGATCGATATGAAAATGATATACTTTGATCTGACAAGGAACTCAGTCTCAAAAAATTTCTAACTTGTATCTGAGAAGTATTGGTTTTGAAAGTATGCAGGAAATTCTGATTCTGAAAGAATATACTATGGAACTTCTAAAGAAGAGCTTATGAAAAGCTATATCTATCAATCTTATGAAGAAACAAGCTGAAGAGAAAAATACTCGGGGATGTTATCTTTTACATTTCTCTTTAAGTATTTATTTCAGGGGGAGAATACACATCTCAGGGGTAGAAAAGTGATATTAACCTACCTAAATTCATTAAGCTTTTTAATTATGACAAAAAGGGGGAGAAGAAAATATGATTTTGATTAAACCATTTTGATTGCTCATATATAATTGCTTATGATTACTTATCTCAGGGGGAGCTAATTTTATTTGCTTATTTATTATCACTGTCATACCCCAAAATTTTCCCACCATTTTTCAAGGTATCTTGGCATAGGCAATTTACTCGGACACCTATGATCTTCAGCTACTCAAGGCCACACAAGGAATGGGCATGATTATCTCTCTCCTAAGCAATCAACCCACAACTAGGATTTTGCTTCTCTCAAGGTAAAATCAGGTTCTGACAACTCAAGTGGACTTCATGGCTTTCTATATGCTTCAAAGAAATTCCATATCAATTTTCAAGCTCTAATTCACAAGATTTCCCTGACAAAAGCTCAAATGATCAACAATCGACTGATTTGACCTAAAAGTCAACTATGGTCAAATCACAGTGAAAACTCTTGATTTTTGGTCAACATCAACATTTTGAAGTTAAATTCATCATTTGATCAAGAGTTGATCATGGTTCATCAAGGAAAGCTCAGAAATCATCAAAAGTCCAAGCTTCTAAATTAGGGTTTTAAGGAGAAAGTCAACTGAACTTTGACTGGTCATAACTTTCACATGGTTTATCATAAATTTTCCAACCAAAGCTCATTTCAAAGGAAATTTAATTCTCTACAACTTCGTCTCTCATAGAGCAAGGCCAAAAATGCTTCATTTGAGAGATATTACAAGTCATTTCAAAAGTCAACCAAAAGTCATCTTTGTCAAATTAAGCATACATGAACATAGAAGACTCTCTTGAGATGAAACCAAAAGGGTCATTTAGAGGACTCTTTGAGCTTTCTAAAAAGTATAAGAACATCCCCATATGATTAAAAATGAGAGAGATATGCTTGGTGCAAGTTGGTCGATTTCCAAGAAAAGGGTAAAACCCTAATTGGCAAATTTCCAACTTTTGAGTATTGGGCCCCCATCTTTGAGTTTCCCACGTGTTTATGGCCTCATGGGAAATCCATAAACCAATCCCTATTTATTTTATGATTTTTATTTTATTTAATTATGAATTTATTCATTTAAATACCAATTAAATCAAGTAAAATCATAAATTAATGATAAAAAGCCATATATTTGATTTGTCAAGATTTTGATCAATTCAAATCAATGATAGAGGGCATCTAAAACGTGGAAAAGGTTATGGGAAATAGAATTGGACTAAATTGGAAAGTTTCATGCAAAGAATTTCAATCAAATGTTTTCCATCAAAACCCATGATTTCTTTCCTAACTCATTTAACCTAATTTTGTCCCTTATATATACACAAAGCATTTAGGCCAGAAAAAAGGGAGATCAAAAGGAGGCAAGGATTCCAAAGGGTGTAAAATTCTCAAAGAAGAGGGGTAATTCGTGATCAATTTCCAGCCACTCTCGATCAATTTCAAGCATTCTTTCATACTCCCGAGGCTTCCAGGAATTGAGCTAGGCCTTGTCACCATTCCAAAGCATCTCAGAACCGTGCTACTCATCTACACCTAGGGTAAGGTTTTTGAAATTTATATTCATTGATTCATGCCCTAATAACGTGTTCGATATGCATAATTGTGTTCAGGAGGTTATTTAGGACAGGTTTAACGTGTAACATGAGACTTGCAGGGCCTAGATCACGACTTGCCATGATTAGGGCATTAAGGTTGTGAACCTTCGAAACCATAGTTGTAGACGCTTTTAGGGAAAACGAATATCACCAATGGACTCAGGGCGTATTTTTACGTAGGTTTGGGCTCTTTTCGTTTTTGTTCATCATGCTTTTTTGCAGGTTTCAAAATTACAGATTAGCTACGAAAAACCGTAGCAATTACGCAGCAAAACCCTAGCTAAATGGTAGCTAAACATGGGTTTGAATTGTTGAAGAAGATGAACAGTGGCGTGGAAGCCTTGACCATGCGTGCCGCGCCCTTATTTGCCAGTCAACATGTTAAATTCCTCTCTCTTCATCTAATTGGTCAGTCAAAACGAGTGGAGTCCATGCGCGCGGATGGTTGAATTCCTTGACTTTTGTCTTTATCTTATTTTCTGTGCATTTTATTTACAACGAAATCTTGCAGATCAGTTGGCATGCAATTGAGTCCAATCACCTTAGGGACCTGGGTTCAATCCCAGCCTCCCCCATCCTTTTTTACACCATTTGTTTTTTTTTTTCCTTTTTCGTTCTTTTTTACATTTTTATTTTTGTTTTATTTTTATTAATTAGTAACTCTCAATTATTAAATTAACCGCCAAAATTATAAGACATTAGGATTAGCCTTTTCTATCACAAATTATTTTCGATATTTATTTTAATTAACTTATTTAGTCATTAATTTTTAATCATGAAAATACCAAAAAATTAGTTTCTTTCTAGAACTTAATTAATTTCTTTTTTTAGTTTAGTAATTAGAATTTAGGTTAATTTTAGGAGACAATTAGGCATAGGTTTTTTAATCAATTAATTTTATTTGTACATAATTAATTTAATTAGGTATAATTAATTAGATTAGGGCTTAATTTAGCAATTAATTAGTAAGTAGGTAAAAAATAGGTTTTAATCAATTCTAACCCTAATCTTACTAACCCCAATTTCTTTAACGTTCGATTTCTCGATTCTTCTTCTCCCTCTCAAACTCCGATGATTGTCGCATGCATGCTTATTTACTTTTTTGTTAAATTCTAGAAATCAATGTATAGGTCACAAGGTTATTTTTGTAATAGTGTAGTTTTTATTTTCCGCACCTTTTTACTTTCCGCATCCCCCGGTTTTTGGTTATGTACTCCCCTAATCCCGAAGCCATGTAATAGTGTAGATTTACTTTTCCGCATTTACTTTCCGCACATTATAACTGCTATTATTATCTGCTTAGATGTATGCCTTAGGATTGTATGGAAAGATAAAAGCAACAGTTAGATCACTAAATCCAAGATAAAGATAACAGAAAACAACACACCCTTTTTACTTGCTCACACACTCACCTTTAGGGTTTCCCCTCTTCTGTTGCCTTTCGATCAAAATAGTCAAGTCCCTTCGAGCGTAGGGATGCCTTAGCCTATGATACCTTCGATTGAAAATCACCATGTCCTTCCGATTTAAAGATCATAGTTCCTCCGATGCCGCTTTTGGTATAAATGATCTTGTCCCTCGATTAAATGGTGATAGTCCCTTCTATGGCTAAGGTATCCTCACTGGTTGTCTGTATGACTATTCATATCTCATAGGACTTCCTACCCTCTTTATGGTATGGATAGCCCCTATGACGATTCGGTGACCCTTCGATGACCCGCACATCCAATGTACCCGGATCTAGTGTACCTTAGGTATGTGGCAATATACCAAGGAGACTGTACGGCTCGTCCCGATATGGTTGATCTGGTAGCCACCGTTAGTGCGACATTTTGGTTTGTTCTAATGGCCCTTGAACGTGATCGAGGAGACATTAGGCTACCATGTAGTGTCATTAAGCACTAATTTGCCCTTAGAACGCTAGTTGAACTTGACTTTGGCCTATTAAGAAGTAGCGAGATAGCCGGTGTCGCCCTCGGTTTTTTATATCTCGTGAGAGAGATACGAACTGACTCTTCTTTTGCTTTTGAGTTTTGAAAATCAGAGAGTCGCCACCGACTTTTATTTTATCCAATTAAGGAAAGGTTTATAAAAGAAACAGAAAAAGACCTTTAAGAGATTTTGGGTTCGGGGGTTGGTTATACAAAGGGAAGGTATTAGCACCCCTTTGTATCCATGGTTATCCATGGGCTCTTAATTGTTTAGCTCACTTGTTTCAATCATTTGTCTTGCCTTGAAATGCTTGTATGTGGTTTTAAAATTCATTTTGTAAATTGACTTTGTAATGATCCTTGTGCGGATGTATACAAAGTGTTTATCTTTCGAAAGATGTTTTGAAAAAGAGCTTTAACTTCGTAATGATCCTTGTTTGGATATATACCAAGTGTTGTCTTTTTTTTGAAAGTTTTATTGAGAAAAACAATGATATATGAGATATTTTGTTGTTTTGATTTGAGCAAGCAATTAGGAGATCTACCCTAAGTTTATAAGGTCCTTTCCTATTTCTTTTAGAAAATTCTCTTTTAACCGGATGTAAACAAAAGTTTGAATTTGTATTTGAAACAGTAGAATTTGATTTTGAAAAGAGTAACAGAGGGGTTACCCTAAGAGGTGCAAGTGTGATTGTGTTCTGATTCAGATATTTTTATCTTTGAAGTTAGTGACCTAACGCTTCAGTTTTTTATCTTTGACATACACGCAGTTTTATATGTACAGGAATTAAAATGCGGGAATGTAAAATGCGGAAAATAAATCTACGCTATTACATCGATTGTGCGAGAAATGTAAACTACGCTATTTACATGATTTTGACAACCTATACACTTTATCTATGAATTTAAATTGCAATAAGATAAAAGAAATATTTTTGGATTTTTTGTATGGTTGATTTTAATTAGAATTAATGCATAATTAATTTAATTAAAATGAGCAAAGGTAGAAATAAAATTTAAACCTAAAAATTAAGTCTAAAATATGTTCAAGTTGCTTATAAATTAATTTTAAAATAAAACTATTTTTTTTTTATTTTTTGAAGATGTTTTTGAAATTATTAAGTTAATTAATATATAATTATGCAAATAATTATACAAATAATTAAAACTTAAAGAGAAAAATATTCTAAATATGTACAAAATTAGTCTATAATATATAAACCTAATTTAATAAAAAGAACAAATTTTTTCTGATTTTTTGATTGGTTGAAATAATTAAAAAGCAAATATATAAATATATACTAATTAATTAAACAAAATATTTCAATTGTAAGGAAAAATAAAATATTTTTGTGTCAAAAATTAATAGATTATTTTATAAAACTAAAAATATTTTTATTATATTTTTTTGATTTTTTAAACTATTTTAAATTAATTTTAGAAGTAAATAAAATAAAATAGAAAAATATATTAATTGTGATCCTGTGTGATAATCAGTGGAGTCCATGATATGGATGTGTGTTTTGGTGCGTTGGATCTTGGATTAATGAAATCAGATGGCTGAAAACACATGGCACATGATATGATAGTGGAGTGTGAAGCACATGATTGGTCTGAACTTCAAAACACACGCGCGCGCAAACCAACCACTCAGAGGACGCCACGTCTCGTCTTCCTCATCAGGATGGACCTTTTACACCGCTCATTTGCAGGTGCTATAAAAGACTTCAACCTATTACACCTGTAAAATAACGAATACAAGCAAAACGTGAAATAAATTTGGCGCGAGGCCATGGTTCAATTCGTCTGGTTCATACGAATTCAATGAGACCACTTTGAACCTGTGATTTTGCCTAATTCGAGAAACCCTAATTTTGAGATCATGAACCCTAAAATGGTAGCTTCGTGAATACTTAACCAAACCTTAATTAAATGTCCAGAAACGATCAGAACATCAAACCAAGTTCAAATATATGATTACATCGTGCTAAATATGCATGTATAATGAGATTTTGGTTAGTTTTTGTTTGAGCAAACCGTGAGCTATGGAGCTTGATTCTGAGTGCTTTGCTTGTTGAAAATGATTGGGATATATTCAATGAAGGTTAGAGAATGTGTTTGAGTGTTTAGTTTCTATTGAAATGAGCTTGAATTTAAAATTCGAATTTCAAATTTTCTTCAAAATTACAAGTTGTTACAAGAGTGGTATAAGCATGGTAATGGTTCTGAATTCGTGTGTCTATGTTACTGAAGTATCCTACTTCATTTATAAGCAATGAAGTGCTTCAAAACTAAGCTAAGAAGCATTGATGATCTTTGTTGAACTTTTGAATTCTTTAATATAAAAAAGTTTGAATTCTTGACCATGCCTTGATTTTTCTTCAACCTCTTGCACTAGGCCTGCTTTGTACCTCTCTTGCTGCAGAGTTGAATCATTCTTGGTGGCCTTAGCTTAAGAATCAAGCATTGCACCATTATCCTTCACCATTTCTTTTTCAATTTAACTTTAAATGTAATAAAATTAAACCAAAAAAGAAATAAAAATGCTATGGGCCTTAGGTTGGTCGTGGGAGGCCCTTAACATTGTTAGAAGCATGTTTGGATCATGAAAACTTGGCCTCTTTTGTAAAAAAAAACACTTTTGATCAATGTTGGTTTCATGCATTTTCCCAAAATATAGCCAACTTCAACAAGGCATAAATCCCTCAATTTTTATCATATGAAGGAGTTCTTGTACTTTTTAGAAACCTCAAGATGTCCTCTACAAGCTACTTTGGAAACTTTTTTTCATTTGGAGAAGTTATCTTGATGTTATGGCCTTTGACAAAAAACCACTTTTTGTTGACTTTGAAAATGACCTGTAATGTCTGAGCTCATATTTTTCAAATGGTGAATCCAACGACCATGGGATCAATTGCATTTGAAAGATAATTGAATTTCCTTCAAAACAAGCTTTGGTTGGAATTTTTTGAATGAATGAGGAGAGAGTTATGGTCAGTCAAAGTTCAGTTGACTTTTTAGGAGAAAACCCTAATTTTGAAACTTAGGGTTTTGTTGATTTTTTATTTTTCCTTGATGAATAATGATCAACCAATGATCAAATGATGAATATTTTGACAAAATATGGATGTTGACAAAAAATTTCATTTTTGACTGTCTGTTGACTTTTTTGGTCAAACTGGTCGTTTGTTGACTGTTTGAGCTGCTGATTGTGCGTCTGAGCGAATTGAAGTTTGAAAATTTGTATGGTGGTACTTTGAGATATATGGAGGTCCATGAAATCCATTTGAGGTCTCAAAAAACTTGTTCTCCTGAAAAAAAACAAAAAACCCTAGTTAGGGACTGTTTGTGTAGGAGACAGTTAAGCGTACCTGATTTTTGTGCAGTGCTGAGTCTCTGCTGATCATATGATGTTCAGAAGACTTCTAGAACAAAAATATTGGAATTTTGAAATGCAAAAAGGTTGATTTGATTGATGGTACAAAACACGGAGAATTGCACTGTCAGCGGGTTTGACTGTCAACTGGCTGTTCGGGCATTAACGTAACAGTTAAAGTGAAAATTCAACAGTTAAAGTTAATTTTTTCTTTTTGTTTTTTGTTGTGTTAATGGTGAAAATTTATTTACATGAGTTGTTAGAAAAACACAGACATAATAAATAAATAAAATATACTGTATGCGAACGAAATTACCGATAATAACCTTGAAAAATATTTAAGGCACAGAAAAATAAATATTTAACTGGCAGAAAACACACAAAATATTATCTGGATAATTAAACTACAGTACGACATTTAATACTGACAGTACAAATATTACATAATATAATGAACAGTACGACAAATAAACGGTACATTATTTGAGAACAAAAGATACGACAAACTTTAAAAATGACGATTAAAAACCCATGCTATGAATAATAACATATAGATGATTGGGAGTGTAAACAACCCAGGTCCGCATTTTTCAGGACTATGCAGACAGAAAAAGGACATGATCACCACCAAAACAGTGATGACCATAAGAAAACACGTATCCATCCACTTTGCCATTTTGCCGGGGAAGAAGAGAAAATAAATATGAGGTAGAAATTTGAGAGATGAGTTGAAATTTGATGTGAGTATTTATGGAAAAAAATGAGAGGTATTTATAGAGTGAAAAGAAGGATAGAGACGTTGGGGAATGAAGTGATTCCGTACAAAAAAAGGAAAATTTGAGTGGTAGTAGGATTTGAAAGAAAGTGTATGGTAGGGTTTGAAAAAGGGACCAGTACAGTCTGAATCCCCGGACTCTGCGCCTGCAAAGAAAATTTAATTCTGTACCAATTGCGTCAGTACTATTTATCTGCAAATAAATCTCAAATAAACAGCGTGTGTGAAATGATAAACAGTACTTGGCGTTTGTGTAAGAATAAATTCAACAGTGAGCCAAAATACCGTATAAGAAAAATTCTAAAAACCGAGTATTCATAAAATCAGGATATTTATGAAATAAAATCCAAGATTATATGAAACTCCCAATTTTTAGACAGAAGTTTGTTGCCTTCTTTCTGAAAAAGATGTGGGCAAATTTTGGGGTATAACAGTTGCCCCTATTCAATCTTCTTAAACCTGAAGAGACTGTTTGGAATCTGAAGGTAGAAGATGATTGAATATTTAGATGCCCTGAAAATTTGCACTTACCTCCACCGGAAGTGCTTTTGGAAATTGCATTTGAATGTTGTCTGAGAAATGTTGTTGGCAGATCAAAACATTACCTGAGATGGGCTTTCAGATGCCATCTGGCAAATGTGTTGATGGTTTGTTCATCAGAATGAATCCATTGATTATATCTTGATGAAGAATTTGAAAACCTCTGCGTTGACCGTTTCGGAACCGTCCAAGGTTACCGCTTTAAGTCTAGGAGGCTGATCGTTACGGAACTGTCCAATGTTTTTCCGCTTTAGATTTTGAAAGTTGATCTATGAGGAACCGTCTGAGGTATCAGCTTTAGATCTTTGAAGGTTGATCGTTGTGGAACCGTCTGAGATATCCGCTTTGGATCTTGAAGATTGATCGTTGTGGAACCGTCTGAGGTATCCGCTTTGGATCTTTGAAGGTAGATCATGAAGGAACCGTCCAAGGTATCGACTTAGATCTGAAGGTAGATCATTAAGGCACCGTCTGAGGTATCGACTTAGATCTGTGTTGCTTGTTTTGAGTTGATAGGTGATTTGGAAAGAGAGATCTCTTCAGAATGAATCTTTGGCTTGATTATATCTGAAAGGAATGTTCGTCTGAATAGAATTCAGGGGAACACTGCATGTAATTGAGAACAGCTTTTCTGAGGATATTTATCCACCTGAAAAAATCAAGTTAGTGACATGCAATGTCATGATGCATGTAATGTGTATGTTGAGATTCTCAATCTAAATGAGAATCGTGCATGTTATGTATGTGTTTGTCATGAAACATTATATGCTATGTATGAATATGCGCATGATGTATGATGTATGGACATGACTTATGCAGTTTAGAGCGTATCAATCTTCTGGTTGGGAAAATAAATCCCTGTTTGTTATTTTGGAAGTGAAGGCATTGATGATTGTTGATGATATTTGCTATCTTGTTCGAGTATACTCAGCTGGGGAAATTCCTCACGGACCAGAGTACTCTGTTGAGGGATCTTTGACTACTGCTTGGGGATGAAGGTAGTTTGAAAGTTCTGATTTTGATGCCCTTTGAATGGGAATGAGAAAGATGCATAATCCTCCGATGCACTATTTGACCAAGCCTTGGTGTGGAGACCACACCTTCTGGGGATAGTGATCTTGAACAGCCCTGCTGGGGAATAAGATTTCTCGAATCACTTTGTAGGAGAGAAAAATCTCATTGAGGAATTTGCTGAGAAATACGTCTCTGTTGGGGAATTTTCTTCTGATGCTGGTTTCAGGATGATGTCCAGATGATTGGGACATTACCTGAATGCTTATTCCTGTTTTTCTTATAAACATCAATCATATTCAAATGCATATGTTCATTCAAAATTATCATTGGGACGTTTATGTATTCAAAACAGAAAAAGTGAAAACGTTGATTTTGAGCATGAGCTGCATTGATTTTTGAAAAAGAGCCATAATAGGCGGATTAGTACAAGGAGACAAAAATCCTGGTAGTAGGAAATTGTCATAAAACTTTGAAAAGTACTTATAAAAGGAAATAGCTATGTGAAAACAATCCAGTCAAGTTTCAACTCTGCTATTGCCAATCTGTCTTCGAGTATCTCATCCCTCACTTGTTGGAAGAAAATGATTGGACTGATTGGTACCTTTGATGTGTTGAATCTTGAAGGTGAGTAGGTAGCTAAACGGGACATAGTCGTACGCTTTATTCCCTAACTTTTGCCTAGGCTGCCTTTTCAGGTTTTTAGCCTACCGGGATAATTATTATTTAGTCTCTAATTTTTGCCTGGATCGCCCTTTCAGGTTTTCAATCCACCGAGACGCTCATCATTTTTTTTTGCCTAAGTCGCCCTTTCAGGTTTTCAACTTAGCGAGCTTTTAAGCGAAGTACTTTTTGACTATGTCCGCATTTACAGGGTGTGGGAAATCCTCGCCATCCATAGTGGTAAGCAACATGGCTCCGCTATAGAATACCTTCTTGATTACAAACGGTCCCTCATAAGTGGGAGTCCACTTGCCCCTGGGGTCACCTTGTGATAGGATGATGCGTTTTACAACCAAATCACCGGTTTGATATGCCTGACTTTTGACTTTCTTGTTGAAGGCTTTGATCATACGTTTCTGGTACAACTGACCTTGACAAATAGCTGCGAGCCTCTTCTCATCAATCAAGTTCATCTGGTCCAACCGAGACTGAATCCAATCGTCTTCGTCTAGATCGGCTTCTTTCATAATCCTTAGGGAAGGAATCTGAATTTCAATTGGAAGAACGGCCTCCATACCATAGACTAAGGAAAATGGAGTTGCCCCTGTTGAAGTACGCGCTGATGTGCGATAACCATGAAGAGCAAAAGGTAACATCTCATGCCAGTCTTTGTAGGTTACTGTCATCTTTTGTATGATCTTTTTGATGTTCTTGTTGGCAGCTTCTACCGCGCCATTCATCTTTGGTCGATATGGAGAGGAATTATGATGTTTGATCTTGAACTGTGTGCAGAGTTCAGTAATCATTCTGTTGTTTAAATTTGTGCCATTGTCTGTGATGATCCTTCCAGGGATGCCATACCGACAAATGAGATTGTGCTTGATAAATCGGGCCACCATGTTCTTGGTGACAGAAGCAAATGAAGCTGCTTCTACCCATTTGGTGAAGTAATCAATAGCGACTAGGATAAAGCGATGTCCGTTGGAGGCAGTAGGCTTGATTTCTCCAATCATATCAATACCCCATATTGCAAAAGGCCAAGGAGCCGTCAGGAGGTTTAATGGGACTGGAGGTACATGTACTTTGTCGGCATATATCTGGCATTTGTGACAAGTTCTGGAGTGACGATGACAGTATGTCTCCATGGTAGACCAATAATAACCTGCTCTTAAGATCTTTTTAGCCATTGTATGTCCACTTGAATGAGTACCAAAAGCACCATCGTGTATGTCTTCCATAATCTGTTCTGCTTCCTTCTTGTTTACACAACGAAGCAAAGTCGAGTCATGGTTGCGTTTGTATAGGATTCCATTACTTAGAAAGAATTTAGCAGCAAATCTTCTTAGAAACTTTCTATCGTTAATGGATGCCCCTTCAGGGTACTCCTGAACTTCGAGATATCTTTTCACCTCATGGAACCATGTTTTTTCTTCCATTTCTTCGGTATCAATCTCATTGCAATAGGCTGGTTCATCCTGTCTGTAAATGGTGATCATTGGCGCCTCATTATCCCACCTGACTTTGAACATAGATGACATGGTAGCTAGAGCATCAGCTAGTTGGTTTTCTTCGCGCGGGATATGTTCAAAAGTGATTTCTTCAAAATAAGGAATCAAACTCAGCATATATTCTTTGTAAGGAATTAGATTCGGGTGCTTCGTGTCCCATTCCTCTTTGACTTGATAAATTACAAGGGCCGAGTCTCCGTAGACCTCCAGGAACTTGATTCTTAGATCGATTGCAGCTTTGAGACCCAGAATATATGCTTCATATTCAGCTATATTGTTAGTACAGTTGAAGCATAATTTGGCAGTGAATGGTGTATGTCCTCCTGTAGGAGAAATGATCACAGCTCCGATGCCATTGCCAAGTGCGTTAGAAGCTCCATCAAAAACCATAGTCCACCGGGATCCTGGCTCAGGTCCTTCCTCCGGTCCTGGTTGTTTGTAGTCAGTAACTAGCATAATATCTTCATCTGGGAAGTCAAAGTTCAACGCTTGATAATTATCTACTGCTTGATGAGCCAGATGATTAGCCACCACACTTCCTTTGATTGCTTTTTGTGAAGTGTACTGGATGTCATACTCTGTTAATATCATTTTCCATCTTGCTATTCTTCCAGTGAGAGCAGGTTTTTTGAACACATATTTGATAGGATCCATTTTGGAGATCAGGAAAGTGGTATGGTTTAGCATATACTGCCTTAGTCGACGAGCCGCCCATGCTAAGGCACATCATGTTTTCTCGAGTAGTGAGTATCTTGTTTCACAATCGGTAAACTTTTTACTAAGATAGTAGATTGCATGCTCCTTTCGGCCAGACTCGTCATGTTGCCCCAGTACACACCCATTGAATCTTCTAATACTGTTAGGTACATTATCATAGGTCTTCCTTCCACTGGTGGTAACAAGATTGGCGGTTTTTGAAGATATTCTTTGATCTTATCAAAGGCTAATTGGCATTTGTCATTCCATCTTTCCACTTGATCTTTCTTCAACAGTTTGAAGATCGGCACACAAGTAGTAGTCATGTGGGCAATAAATCTGGCTATGTAATTCAGACGTCCCAAGAATCCTCTGATTTGTTTCTCGGTACGGGGTATGGGCATTTCTTGAATGGCTTTGACCTTAGCAGGATCAACTTCAATACCTTTGCTGCTGACGATGAAACCTAAGAGTTTACCGGATCTTACTCCAAAGGTACACTTGTTCGGATTCAGTCGCAACCTGTACTTCTTGAGTCTGTCAAACAGCTTGTGCAGATGACCCAGATGTTCTTCTTCAGTGTTGGACTTTGCAATCATATCATCGACATAAACCTCTATTTCTTGATGAATCATATCATGGAACAGAGCTACCATTGCACGCTGATATGTTGCTCCTGCATTCTTTAAGCCAAAGGGCATCACTTTGTAACAAAAGGTTCCCCAGGGTGTTGTGAAGGTTGTTTTTTCCATGTCTTCGGGCGCCATCTTGATTTGATTGTACCCTGAGAACCCATCCATAAAGGAGAATATCTTGCATTGTGCAGTATTGTCAACCAGTACATCGATGTGAGGTAAAGGGAAATCATCTTTGGGGCTTGCCCGATTAAGATCTCTGTAGTCTACACACATTCTGACCTTCCCGTCTTTTTTAGGCACAGGCACGATGTTAGCTATCCATGGAGGATAACTCACAACTTTCAGAAAGCCAGCATTGAATTACTTTTCAACCTCGTCTTTGATTTTCTTGGACATATCGGGCCTACTTCTTCGCAGTTTCTGCTTAACTGGAGTGCTACCTTCTTTGATCGGCAGGCGATGAACCACAATATCCGTGTCAAGGCCAGGCATATCTTCATAGGACCAGGCGAATATCTCAACGTAGTCTTGTAACATTTGAATCAGTCTTTGCTTGACATTGTCTTCTAGATCAGCCCCTATCTTGACTTCTTTCTTTTCTTCGTCACTGCCCAAGTTGATAACCTCAATTGGCTCTTCATGCGGTTGTATAGTCTTTTCCTCTTGTTTTAACAGCCTTGCAAGTTCCCTTGGTACTTCACAATCTTCCTCACTTTCGTCCTCAGTTTGGTAGATCGGATTTTCAAAGTCATGACTGGCAATAGCAGAATCGTTATCAACAGGATACAGAGTGAATGTGAATCTGCATTTATTATGTGGGTGTGTGTAAGAACACATAGCTATTTCGAAAATGAATAAAGCAAAGAAAGAAAAAGGATCACAAAATTTGAATATGCAAACGTCCCATGATTTTATTGAATGAACATAATCATGATATGACAAACCCTTATAAAAAGGACCAGTGTGCTTCGGGCAAGGCACCTGGCTTTTAAGTTCATGGTTCGATAGTACATGTGGACCTCCGATTTTTTTAATTCCGGGCCATACCTCTGATCTGTAGAGATACGTGAACTGACTCTTTTTTGTCGCTTAATGCTTTCGCATTTTTGAAAATTCACAGAGTCGCCACCGACCTTTTATTTTATCCAATTAAGGAAAGGTTTATAAAAGAAACAGAAAAAAGACCTTTAAGAAATTCTGGGTAAGGGGGTAGGTTATACAAAGGGAAGGTGTTAGCACCCTTTGTATCCATGGTTATCCATGGGCTCTTAAGTTTGCTTAGCTCACTTGTTTTTCGATCACTTTTCAATTGCTCTGAAATTGCTCATATGTGGTTTCAAATACTTTTGTAAATTGAATTTTGTAATGATCCGTGTGTGGATGTATACAAAATGCTTGTTTATCTTTTGAAAGATGTTTTGAAAAGAACGTTAACTTTGTAATAACCCGTGTTTGGATGTATACAAAGTATTGTCTTTTTTGAAAGTTTTGAAAAATCAACAGTGTATGAGAATTTTGTTTGTTTTGATTTGAGCAAGCAAACTAGGAGGTCTACCCTGAGTTGTAAGGTCTTTATCCTATTTCCTTTAAAAATCTATCCTTTCACCGGATATAAAAGCAAGGTTCGATTTTGTACTCAAAACAGTGGAATTTTGACTTTGATTTTGAAAGGAATGAGAAGGGTTTTACCTTAAGAGGTGCAAATGTGATTGTGATTGGATTCAGATATTTATCTTTGAAGTTAGTGATCTAACGGTTCAATTTTATCTTTGACATACACGCAGTTTATATTTGCTGGAAATTAAAGTGCGGAAATGTAAAGTGCGGAAAGTAAATCTACGCTATTACATCGATTGTGCGGGAAATGTAAACTAGCCTATTTACATGAATTTGACATCCTATACATTTATCTAGGAATTTTAAATTGCAAGAAAAATAAAAGGCATGTTTTTGGAATTTTTATGATTGGTTTTAATTATAATTAATGCATGATTAATTAAATTAAAATGAAGAAAAAAGATGAAAATAGATTTAAACCTAGAAATTAAGTTTAAAATATGTACAAAATATTTTTTAATTAATTTTAAAACAAAACTAATTTTTTTGGAATTTTTGGAAATTGATTTGAAATTGATTTAAGTTAATTAAAACATAATTATGCAAATAATTATACAAATAATTAAAACTTAAAAAGAAAATTATTCAAAATATGTACAAAATTAGTTTATAATGTATAAACAATATTTAACACAAAGAACAATTTTTTTTATGATTTTTTGATTGGTTAGAATAATTAAAAAGCAAATATATAAATATATACTAATTAATTATGCAAAATATTAAAATTTTGAAGAAAATAAAATATTTTTATTTCAGAAAATAGTATATTATTTTAGAAGTCTAAAAATATTTTTTGTGTATTTTTTGGATTTTTAAAACTATTTTTAATTAATTTAACAAAGAAATTAAAATAAAATAGAAAATAAAATAGAAAATAAAAGGATACTGATCCTGTGTGGTTGGATTGAGGGAGCATGGTGTGTATGCATGATCTGAAGCGTTGGATGACTCATTAAATGAGATCAGATGGTCCAGAAATTGAGGCACGTGGTAAAAGCTACACCTGCAAAGCACTTGATTAGTGGAAAGTTTAAAAAAGTATGCGCGCTGCTGAACCAATGGGAGGAAGACACGTCTTCGTCTTCAACCTTCAGACAAGGCTTTTAACAGCGCTTTTGTAAAAAAGCGCTATTGTAAGTGAACCCTAAATCTGCAAAATAACGAATAGGGGTAAACAAGCATAAAAATCAGGCGCGATGGCACCATTGAATTCGTCTTGTTCCACTGAATGTAACCATGTCCTTAATTTTGCTTAATTTTGGCCCTAATGAAAAACCCTAATTTTGAACTAAGCAAACCCTAAAATGGTATATGATACAAACAACCATTAAAGTCCAATTGAAGCTCCAGAAACGACCAGAGCTTCAAACCAAACACAATTATGCATCTACATCTTGTTAAATGTGCGTGAATGATGAGATATAAGTTGATTTTAGTTTGAACAAACCGTGGCCTAGGTAACTCGATTTATGAGGTTTCAAGACTTGGAAATGATTGAGATATGTTCAGTAATGCTTGAGGAAAGTGTTTAAGTGTTTAGTTTGTATTGAAAATGGATTAAACTCAGAATTCGAATTTTGAATTTCCTTGAAATTTTTAAAGTGTTACAAGCATGGTACAAGCATAAGCATAGATCTGAATTCGTGTCTCTCTTGTTACTGAACTAAGATAGCTTATTTATAAGCTATGTGTGCTTAAAATTGAAGCTAACTTGCAGCTAGTTGCCTTTGTTGAAACTTTGGTTTTTTAATATTAAAAACCTTTGAAAACTTGACCAAGTCTTGCCCTCCTTCAATGCACCTGCCTTGCCCTTCAATTCTCTGCAGAAGATGAAGATTCCTTAGGGGTGAGTCATGCTTGGAAGTTAAGCTACCATTATCCATGCATTTTCCTTTTAATTTTAATCTTAAAGTAAGATAAAATCATGCAAAAAAATGGATAAAAAAGGTATGGGCTTAGTCTTGGTCGTGGGAGGCCCATAGTATCATGGAAATGATGTTTGAATGCTGAAAACTTGGCCCCATTTGGAAAAAATGCCATTTTGAACAATGTTGATTTCATGTATTTTCCCAAAATTTAGCCAACTTCAACAAGGTGTAAATCCTTCAATTTTTGTCATATGAAGGAGATCTTGCACTTTTTGGAAACCTCAAAGAGTCCTCTAACCAATGCCTTTGGTCTCATGTCAAAATGATTTTTGAAGCTCCTTGTGTGTCCTTTTGAAAAAAGTGTCTTTTTGTTGACTTTGAAAATGACCTGTAATGTCTTTGATCATATTTTTCAAATGGTGAATCCAATGACCATGGGATCAATGGCATTTGAAAGATAATTGAATTTCCTTCAAAACAAGCTTTGGTTTGAATTTTTTGGATGAAGGATGAGAGAGTTATGATCAGTCAAAGTTGAGTTGACTTTTCAGGCAAAAACCCTAATTTTGAATCTTAGGGTTTTGTTGATTTTTGATCTTTCCTTGATGAATCATGATCATCCAATGATCAAATGATGAATCCTTTGACAAAATATGGACTTTGACAAAAAATTTCATTTTTGACTGTCTGTTGACTTTTTTGGTCAAACGGGTCGTCTGTTGACTGTTTGAGCTGCTGACGGTGCGTCTGAGTGAATTGAAGTTTGGAAATTTGTATGATGGTACTTTGAGATATATGGATGTGTATGGAATCCATTTGAGGTCTCAAAAACTTATTGCTCCTGTAAAAACAAGAAAAACCCTGATTAGGGACTGTTTATGTAGGAGACAGTTAAGCGTACCTGATTTTTGTGCAGTGTTGAGTCTCTGCTAATCGTGTGATATTCAGAAGACTTCTAGCACAAAGATCTTGGAATTTTGAATTGTGAAAGATTGATTTGATTGATGGTACAACACACTGAGAATTGTACTGCCAGCAGTTTGGCTGTCAACTGACTGTTCAGGTATTGATGTAGCAGTTAGAGTGAAAAATCAACAGTCAAAGTTAATTTTCTTTTTTTGTTGTTTTTTGTTTTTATTTTATGTGAAAAATGAAAGTTTATTTACATGACTTGTTAGAAAAACACAGACATAATAAATAACTAATATTTACTGTTACCAGTACAGTCTGAGTTTCCTGATTCTGCGCCTGCAAAAAAGATTTAACTCTGTACCAATTGTGTCAGTACTATTTATCTGTAAATAGCATGTGTGAAGTAATAAACAGTATTTGGCGTTTGCGTAAGAATAAATTCAACTGCAAGCCAAATTACTGTATAAGAAAAATTCTAAAAACTAAGTATTTCATATGTCAGGATATTTGTTGAAATAAAAATCCATGATTATATGAGACCCTTAATTTTCAGATTGGAGTTTTCTTGAAAAATATGTGGGCAAATTTTGGGGTATAACAGTTGCCCCTATTCAATCTTCTTAAACTTGAAGAGATTGTCTGAAATCTGAAGGTAGAAGATGATTGAATATTTAGATGCCCTGAAAATTTGCACTTACCTTGATCAGAAGAGATGTTGGAAGTTGCATTTGAATGTCGTCTGCGAAATGTTGTTGGCAGATTGAAACATTACCTGAGATGGGCTTTCAGATGCCACCTGGTAAATGGGTTGAGGGTTTGTTCATCAGAATGAATCCATTGATTATATCTTGATGAAGGATTTGAAAGTCTTTGTGTTGACTGTTTCGGAACCGTCCAAGGTTACCGCTTTAAGTCTTGGAAGATAATCGTTACGGAACTTGTCCAAAGTTTTTCGATTTAGATTTTGGAAGTTGATCATTGTGGAACCGTCTGAGGTATCGCTTTAGATCTGCAATGTTAGATCGTTCTGGAACCGTCTGAGGTATCGCTTTAGATCTGCAACGTTAGATCGTTCTGGAACCGTCTGAGGTATCGCTTTAGATCTGCAACGTTAGATCGTTCTGGAACCATCTGAGGTATCGCTTTAGATCTGCAATGTTAGATCGTTCTGGAACCGTCTGAGGTATCGCTTTAGATCTGCAACGTTAGATCGTTCTGGAACCGTCTGAGGTATCGCTTTAGATCTGTGATGCTTGTTTTTGAGTTGGTAAGTGATCAGAATGAATCTTCGGCTTGATTATATCTGAGAGAACCGTTCATGGAATTCAGGTGAACACGGCATGTGATTGAGAACATCTTTGTTGAAGATATCTGCCTACCTGAAAAATCAAGTTAGTGATATGCAATGTTTATGATGCATGTAAATGTGAGATATTCCCGGAGAAATATGCATGTTATGTTGTGCATGAATATATGAATATGCGTATAATGCATGATGTATGATGTGTGATGTATGATGTATGATGTATGAATGTATGAATGTATGAATGTGTGATGTATGAATATGATGTATGAATGTGATGTCAAGCTTCTAATTGGAAAAATAAATTCCCGCTAGTCAGCTGGACATGAATGTATTGTGATCGTTGATGATCTTTTGTCTTGCTTGAGTACCCTCGTCTGGGGAAATTCTTTGAGAACCCGGGTATCCCGTTGAAGGATCTTTGACTACTGCTTGGGGAACCAAAGGTAACTGGAAGTTCTGATGCCCTTTCAAATGGGAATGAGGAAGATGCATAATCCTCCGATGCACTATCTGACCAAGTTCGGGTGCGGGGATCACACCTTCTGAAGATAGTAATCTGGAACAAACCTGCTGGGGAATAAGACTTCTTTTGAAGAGAAGATCTTTTTGAGGAATTTGCTGAGAAATGCGTTTCTCTTGGTGATTTCCTTCTGATGGAATGATGTCCAGATGATCGGGACATTTCCTGAATGCCATTCCTGTTTTTCCTGGTAAACATCAATCATATTCAAATGCATATGTTCATTCAAAATTATCATTGGGATGCTTACGTATTTAAACAGAAGAAATGAAAATAGTGATTTTTGAAAGAGCTGCATTGAAAAGAGCCATGATAGGCGGGTTAGCACAGGGAGACAACAATCCTAGAAGTAGGAAACTGTCAGAAAGTTTTGAAAAATATTTATGAAGATAAATAGCTATGTGAAAATGATCCAGTCAAGTTTCAACTCTGCTATTGCCAATCTGTCTTCGAGCATCTCATCCCTCACTTGTTGGAAGAAAGTGATTAGACTGATCGGTGTCTTTGAGGTGTTGAATCTTGATGGTGAGTAGGCAGCTGAACGGAACACAGTTGTATGCTTCATTCCCTAACTTTTGCCTAGGCCGCCCTTTCAGGTTTTCAGCCTACCGGGATTGTATTTGTTTAGTCTCTAATTTTTGCCTGGACCGCCCTTTCGGGTTTTCAATCCACCGAGACGCTCATTTTTGCCTAAGTTGCCCTTTCAGGTTTTCAACTTAGCGAGCTGTTTTTTTTTCTTTTTAAGAGAAGTATTTTTTGACTATGTCAGCATTCACAGGGTGTGGGAAATCCTCGCCATCCATGGTGGTAAGCAACATGGCGCCGCCGGAGAATATTTTCTTGATTATGAATGGTCCCTCGTAGGTGGGAGTCCATTTGCCTCTGGGATCACCTTGTGGTAAGATGATGCGTTTAACAACCAAGCCACCAATTTGGTATGCTTGACTTTTGACTTTTTTGTTGAAGGCTTTGATCATACGCTTTTGGTATAGCTGACCATGACAAATAGCTGCGAGCCTTTTCTCATCAATCAGGTTTATCTGGTCCAACCGTGTTTGAATCCAATCGTCTTCGTCTAGATTGGCTTCTTTCATAATCCTTAGGGAAGGAATCTGAATTTCAATTGGAAGAACTGCCTCCATACCATAGACTAAGGAGAATGGAGTTGCCCCTGTTGAAGTACGCGCAGATGTGCGATAACCATGAAGAGCAAAAGGCAACATCTCATGCCAGTCTTTGTAGGTTACTGTCATTTTTTGTATGATTTTCTTGATGTTCTTGTTGGCAGCTTCCACCGCGCCGTTCATCTTTGGTCGATATGGAGAAGAATTATGATGTTTGATCTTGAACTGTGTGCAAAGTTCAGTAATCATTCTGTTGTTTAGATTTGTGCCATTGTCCGTGATAATCCGTTCAGGGATGCCATACCGACAAATGAGATTGTATTTGATGAACCGGGCCACCACATTTTTGGTGACAGAAGCAAATGAAGCTGCTTCTACCCACTTTGTGAAGTAGTCAATAGCGACCAGGATAAAGCGATGTCCATTAGAGGCAGTAGGTTTGATTTCTCCAATCATATCAATTCCCCACATTGCAAAAGGCCAAGGAGCCGTCAGGACGCTTAATGGAACTGGAGGTACATGTACTTTGTCAGCATATATCTGGCATTTGTGACATGTTCGGGAGTGATGATGGCAGTCTGTTTCCATGGTAGACCAGTAATAACCTGCTCTAAGGATCTTTTTTAGCCATTGTATGTCCACTGGAATGAGTACCAAAGGCACCATTGTGTATTTCTTCCATGATCTGTTCTGCTTCCTTCTTGTTTACACAGCGAAGTAAAGTCGAGTCATGGTTGCGTTTGTATAGGGTTCCATTGCTTAGAAAGAATTTGGCAGCAAATCTCCTTAGAAACTTTCTGTCATTAATGGATGCCCCTTCAGGGTACTCCTGAGCTTCGAGATATCTTTTTACTTCATGGAACCATGGTTTTTCCTCGGTTCCTTCGGTATTGATCTCATTGCAATAGGATGGTTCATCTTGCCTGTAGATGGTGATCATAGGCGCCTCGTTGTCCCACCTGACTTTGAACATGGATGACATGGTAGCTAAAGCATCAGCTAGTTGATTTTCCTCGCGTGGGATGTGTTCGAAAGTGATTTCTCCGAAGTAAAGAATCAAACTCAGCACATATTCTTTGTAAGGAATTAGATTCGGGTGCTTCGTGTCCCATTCCCCTTTGACTTGGTAGATTACCAAGGCCGAGTCTCCGTAGACTTCCAGGAATTTGATTCTTAGATCGATTGCAGCTTTGAGACCCAGAATACATGCTTCGTATTCGGCTATATTGTTAGTGCAATTGAAGCATAATCTGGAAGTGAACGGTGTGTAACTTCCTGCGGGGGAAATGATCACAGCTCCGATGCCATTGCCAAGTGCATTAGAAGCTCCGTCAAAAACCATAGTCCACCGGGATCCTGGCTCGGGTCCTTCTTCTGGTCCTGGTTGTTTGTAGTCATTGACTAGCATAATGTCTTCGTCCGGGAAGTCAAAGTTCAATGCTTGATAATCATCTACTGCTTGATGAGCCAGATGATCAGCTACCACACTTCCTTTGATTGCTTTTTGTGAAGTGTATTGAATGTCATATTCTGTCAAGATCATTTGCCATCTCGCTATTCTTCCTGAGAGAGCAGGTTTTTCGAACACGTATTTGATGGGATCCATCTTGGAGATTAGGAAAGTGGTGTGATTTAGCATGTACTGTCTTAGTCGGCGAGCTGCCCAAGCTAAGGCACAACAAGTTTTTTCGAGTAGTGAGTATCTTGTTTCACAATCGGTAAACTTTTTGCTAAGATAGTAGATTGCGTGTTCCTTTCGGCCGGATTCGTCATGTTGTCCTAGTACACACCCCATTGAGTCTTCTAACACAGTTAGGTACATTATCAGAGGTCTGCCTTCCACAGGTGGCAACAAGATTGGAGGTTTTTGGAGATATTCTTTGATTTTGTCAAAGGCTAACTGGCATTTGTCATTCCACCTTTCCACTTGATCTTTCTTCAACAGTTTGAAGATCGGCACACAAGTAGTAGTCATGTGGGCAATAAATCGGGCGATGTAATTCAGACGTCCCAAGAATCCTCTGACTTGTTTCTCGGTACGAGGTATAGGCATTTCTTAAATGGCTTTAACCTTGGCGGGATCAACCTCAATACCTTTGCTGCTGACGATGAAACCTAAGAGTTTGCCGGATCTTACTCCAAAAGTACACTTATTTGGGTTCAGTCGCAACTTGTATTTCTTGAGTCTGTCAAACAACTTGTGTAAATGACCCAAATGTTCTTCCTCGGTGTTGGATTTTGCAATCATGTCATCGACATACACCTCTATTTCTTGATGAATCATATCATGAAATAGCGCTACCATTGCACGTTGATAGGTTGCTCCTGCGTTTTTCAGACCAAAGGGCATTACTTTGTAACAAAAGGTTCCCCAGGGTGTTGTGAAGGTTGTTTTTTCCATGTCTTCGGGTGCCATCTTGATTTGATTGTACCCTGAGAATCCGTCCATAAAGGAGAATACCTTGCATTGTGCGGTATTGTCAACCAGTACATAGATGTGTGGTAAAGGGAAATCATCTTTGGGGCTTGCCCGGTTCAGATCTCTGTAGTCCACGCACATTCTGACTTTCCCGTCTTTTTTAGGTACAGGGACGATGTTAGCTATCCAAGGAGGATAACTTACAACTTTTAGGAATCCGGCATTGAACTGTTTTTCAACCTCGTCTTTGATCTTTTTTGACATATCAGGCCTACTTCTTCGTAGTTTTTGTTTTACTGGAATGCTACCTTCTTTGATTGGTAGGCGATGAACTACGATGTCCGTGTCAAGGCCTGGCATATCCTCATAGGACCAGGCGAATATCTCGACGTAGTCTCGCAGCATTTGAATCAGTCTTTGCTTGACGCTGTGTTCTAAATCAGCCCCTATTTTGACTTCTTTCTTTTCTTCGTTACTGCCCAAGTTGATGACCTCAATTGGTTCCTCATGAGGCTGTATGGCCTTGTCTTCTTGTTCTAGCAGCCTTGCAAGTTCTCTTGGCACTTCACAATCTTGCTCACTTTCGTCCTCAGTTTGGTAGATCGGATTTTCAAAGTCATGACGGGCAATAGCAGAATCGTTGTTGACTGGATCCAGAGTGTATGTGAATCTGCAAGTTAATTATGTGAGTATGTGTGAAGAAAAAACATAGCTATTAGAAAGCGAAGAAAGAAGGAAAAAGGATCACAAAATTTAAATATGCAAGCGTCCCATGATTTTATTGAATGCACATGATCATGATATGATAAGCCCTTATAGAAGGACCAGTGTGCTAAGGCACACGGCTTTTCAAGCTCATGGTTCGATTGTTCAGGAACCACTTTTATCTTTGCACAATATATGAAATGGCATTTACTCCTGGTCAAAGGAAATCACGTCCTCAGCTTTCCAGTTGTTCAATCCACTGTTGTGAGCAGGGAGCATCCAGCTGTTCCAGTTGCAGTTGTCTTTTCCATCTCCCACAGCATTGATTTCATTAGTGGGAAAATGAGCCGGTGATCCTTCGGGATAAGGGATATACTCTGCTGGATACGAGAGCCCAGGCTGAGATATCTCTGTCGGCTGAGTGAGATGCTCGATAAGGCCGTCCCATGAAGTCGGGATGATGTCTTGAATAGAGACTTGTGCATCTTGGTGAGGAGTGTATGCTGACAGAAAGCAACCCTCGTTATTTGGTATTTCCCTGGCTTTTTCAAGAGCGAAATTGTCATCGTAATGTTCATCCCATCCAGTTGGGACAATGTCCTCCATGGCAATTTGTGAGCTCGGAGGAGCAGAATATTTCACCATATAGTCATATTTGCCGCTGGGTTCTCCTAGCGTGTCCCATACTTCTTTGGGTGGATTTTGATATTGCTCAGTGGCGGGACTTGTGAAAATTTGATCATTTCCAACTTCATCACCCCATCCAGTCGGGGTAAGGTCCTCCATAGCAATATAAGAATTCTGAGGTTCGGCATACTGATAATTATACCCGCCGTTTGGTTCTCCCACAGCATCCCACATTCCCATGGAAATGGGTGGAATTTCATCTGGATATGGCTGAATGATATGGTTCAAGAACACTCCTTCATCTTCAATAGCGTTTACTTCTTGGCTGACGAAGTCTTCCATGATCTGTTCTGCTTCCTTCTTGTTTACACAGCGAAGTAAAGTCGAGTCATGGTTGCGTTTGTATAGGGTTCCATTGCTTAGGAAGAATTTGGCAGCAAACCTCCTTAGAAATTTTCTGTCATTAATGGATGCCCCTTCAGGGTACTCCTGAGCTTCGAGATATCTTTTTACTTCATGGAACCATGGTTTTTCCTCGGTTCCTTCGGCATTGATCTCATTGCAATAGGATGGTTCATCTTGCCTGTAGATGGTGATCATAGGCGCCTCGTTGTCCCACCTGACTGAGAGAGCAGGTTTTTCGAACACGTATTTGATGGGATCCATCTTGGAGATTAGGAAAGTGGTGTGATTTAGCATGTACTGTCTTAGTCGGCGAGCTGCCCAAGCTAAGGCACAACAAGTTTTTTCGAGTAGTGAGTATCTTGTTTCACAATCGGTAAACTTTTTGCTAAGATAGTAGATTGCGTGCTCCTTTCGGCCGGATTCGTCATGTTGTCCTAGTACACACCCCATTGAGTCTTCTAACACAGTTAGGTACATTATCAGAGGTCTGCCTTCCACAGGTGGCAACAAGATTGGAGGTTTTTGGAGATATTCTTTGATTTTGTCAAAGGCTAACTGGCATTGGTCATTCCACCTTTCCACTTGATCTTTCTTCAACAGTTTGAAGATCGGCACACAAGTAGTAGTCATGTGGGCAATGAATCGGGCGATGTAATTCAGACGTCCCAAGAATCCTCTGACTTGTTTCTCGGTACGAGGTATAGGCATTTCTTGAATGGCTTTACCTCTGATCTGTAGAGATACGTGAACTGACTCTTTTTTGTCGCTTAATGCTTTCGCATTTTTTTTTTGAAAATTCACAGAGTCGCCACCGACCTTTTATTTTATCCAATTAAGGAAAGGTTTATAAAAGAAACAGAAAAAAGACCTTTAAGAAATTCTGGGTAAGGGGGTAGGTTATACAAAGGGAAGGTGTTAGCACCCTTTGTATCCATGGTTATCCATGGGCTCTTAAGTTTGCTTAGCTCACTTGTTTTTCGATCACTTTTCAATTGCTCTGGAATTGCTCATATGTGGTTTCAAATACCTTTGTAATTTGAATTTTGTAATGATCCGTGTGTGGATGTATACAAAATGCTTGTTTATCTTTCGAAAGATGTTTTGAAAAGAACGTTAACTTTGTAATAACCCGTGTTTGGATGTATACAAAGTATTGTCTTTTTTTGAAAGTTTTGAAAAATCAACAGTGTATGAGAATTTTGTTTGTTTTGATTTGAGCAAGCAAACTAGGAGGTCTACCCTGAGTTGTAAGGTCTTTATCCTATTTCCTTTAAAAATCTATCCTTTCACCGGATATAAAAGCAAGGTTCGATTTTGTACTCAAAACAGTGGAATTTTGACTTTGATTTTGAAAGGAATGAGAAGGGTTTTACCTTAAGAGGTGCAAATGTGATTGTGATTGGATTCAGATATTTATCTTTGAAGTTAGTGATCTAACGGTTCAATTTTATCTTTGACATACACGCAGTTTATATTTGCTGGAAATTAAAGTGCGGAAATGTAAAGTGCGGAAAGTAAATCTACGCTATTACATCGATTGTGCGGGAAATGTAAACTAGCCTATTTACATGAATTTGACATCCTATACATTTATCTAGGAATTTTAAATTGCAAGAAAAATAAAAGGCATGTTTTTGGAATTTTTATGATTGGTTTTAATTATAATTAGTGCATGATTAATTAAATTAAAATGAAGAAAAAAGATGAAAATAGATTTAAACCTAGAAATTAAGTTTAAAATATGTACAAAATATTTGTTAATTAATTTTAAAACAAAACTAATTTTTTTGGAATTTTTGGAAATTGATTTGAAATTGATTTAAGTTAATTAAAACATAATTATGCAAATAATTATACAAATAATTAAAACTTAAAAAGAAAATTATTCAAAATATGTACAAAATTAGTTTATAATGTATAAACAATATTTAACACAAAGAACAATTTTTTTTATGGTTTTTTGATTGGTTAGAATAATTAAAAAGCAAATATATAAATATATACTAATTAATTATGCAAAATATTAAAATTTTGAAGAAAATAAAATATTTTTATTTCAGAAAATAGTATATTATTTTAGAAGTCTAAAAATATTTTTTGTGTATTTTTTGGATTTTTAAAACTATTTTTAATTAATTTAACAAAGAAATTAAAATAAAATAGAAAATAAAATAGAAAATAAAAGGATACTGATCCTGTGTGGTTGGATTGAGGGAGCATGGTGTGTATGCATGATCTGAAGCGTTGGATGACTCATTAAATGAGATCAGATGGTCCAGAAATTGAGGCACGTGGTAAAAGCTACACCTGCAAAGCACTTGATTAGTTGAAAGTTTAAAAAAGTACGCGCGCTGCTGAACCAATGGGAGGAAGACACGTCTTCGTCTTCAACCTTCAGACAAGGCTTTTAACAGCGCTTTTGTAAAAAAGCGCTATTGTAAGTGAACCCTAAATCTGCAAAATAACGAATAGGGGTAAACAAGCATAAAAATAAGGCGCGATGGCACCATTGAATTCGTCTTGTTCCACTGAATGTAACCATGTCCTTAATTTTGCTTAATTTTGGCCCTAATGAAAAACCCTAATTTTGAACTAAGCAAACCCTAAAATGGTATATGATACAAACAACCATTAAAGTCCAATTGAAGCTCCAGAAACGACCAGAGCTTCAAACCAAACACAATTATGCATCTACATCTTGTTAAATGTGCGTGAATGATGAGATATAAGTTGATTTTAGTTTGAACAAACCGTGGCCTAGGTAGCTCGATTTATGAGGTTTCAAGACTTGGAAATGATTGAGATATGTTCAGTAATGCTTGAGGAAAGTGTTTAAGTGTTTAGTTTGTATTGAAAATGGATTAAACTCAGAATTCGAATTTTGAATTTCCTTGAAATTTTTAAAGTGTTACAAGCATGGTACAAGCATAAGCATAGCTCTGAATTCGTGTCTCTCTTGTTACTGAACTAAGATAGCTTATTTATAAGCTATGTGTGCTTAAAATTGAAGCTAACTTGCAGCTAGTTGCCTTTGTTGAAACTTTGGTTTTTTAATATTAAAAACCTTTGAAAACTTGACCAAGTCTTGCCCTCCTTCAATGCACCTGCCTTGCCCTTCAATTCTCTGCAGAAGATGAAGATTCCTTAGGGGTGAGTCATGCTTGGAAGTTAAGCTACCATTATCCATGCATTTTCCTTTTAATTTTAATCTTAAAGTAAGATAAAATCATGCAAAAAAATGGATAAAAAAGGTATGGGCTTAGTCTTGGTCGTGGGAGGCCCATAGTATCATGGAAATGATGTTTGAATGCTGAAAACTTGGCCCCATTTGGAAAAAATGCCATTTTGAACAATGTTGATTTCATGTATTTTCCCAAAATTTAGCCAACTTCAACAAGGTGTAAATCCTTCAATTTTTGTCATATGAAGGAGATCTTTCACTTTTTAGAAACCTCAAAGAGTCCTCTAACCAATGCCTTTGGTCTCATGTCAAAATGATTTTTGAAGCTCCTTGTGTGTCCTTTTGAAAAAAGTGTCTTTTTGTTGACTTTGAAAATGACCTGTAATGTCTTTGATCATATTTTTCAAATGGTGAATCCAATGACCATGGGATCAATGGCATTTGAAAGATAATTGAATTTCCTTCAAAACAAGCTTTGGTTTGAATTTTTTGGATGAAGGATGAGAGAGTTATGATCAGTCAAAGTTGAGTTGACTTTTCAGGCAAAAACCCTAATTTTGAATCTTAGGGTTTTGTTGATTTTTGATCTTTCCTTGATGAATCATGATCATCCAATGATCAAATGATGAATCCTTTGACAAAATATGGACTTTGACAAAAAATTTCATTTTTGACTGTCTGTTGACTTTTTTGGTCAAACGGGTCGTCTGTTGACTGTTTGAGCTGCTGACGGTGCGTCTGAGTGAATTGAAGTTTGGAAATTTGTATGATGGTACTTTTAGATATATGGATGTGTATGGAATCCATTTGAGGTCTCAAAAACTTATTGCTCCTGTAAAAACAAGAAAAACCCTGATTAGGGACTGTTTATGTAGGAGACAGTTAAGCGTACCTGATTTTTGTGCAGTGTTGAGTCTCTGCTAATCGTGTGATATTCAGAAGACTTCTAGCACAAAGATCTTGGAATTTTGAATTGTGAAAGATTGATTTGATTGATGGTACAACACACTGAGAATTGTACTGCCAGCAGTTTGGCTGTCAACTGACTGTTCAGGTATTGATGTAGCAGTTAGAGTGAAAAATCAACAGTCAAAGTTAATTTTCTTTTTTTGTTGTTTTTTGTTTTTGTTTTATGTGAAAAATGAAAGTTTATTTACATGACTTGTTAGAAAAACACAGACATAATAAATAACTAATATTTACTGTTACCAGTACAGTCTGAGTTTCCTGATTCTGCGCCTGCAAAAAAGATTTAACTCTGTACCAATTGTGTCAGTACTATTTATCTGTAAATAGCATGTGTGAAGTAATAAACAGTATTTGGCGTTTGCGTAAGAATAAATTCAACTGCAAGCCAAATTACTGTATAAGAAAAATTCTAAAAACTAAGTATTTCATATGTCAGGATATTTGTTGAAATAAAAATCCATGATTATATGAGACCCTTAATTTTCAGATTGGAGTTTTCTTGAAAAATATGTGGGCAAATTTTGGGGTATAACAGTACACGAACCATTTTTATCTTTGAACACATAAACAACGAAAACAGGAAATTGCATTTACTCCTGATCAAAGGAGATCACATCCTCAGCTTCCCAGTTGTTCAATCCATTGTTGTGAGCAGGGAGTATCCAGCTGCTCTAGTTGCAGCTGTCTTCTTCGTCTTCCACAACATTGATTTCTTTGGTGGGGAAATGAGCTGTTGATCCTTCGGGATGAGCAAGATACTCTGCTGGATACGAGAGCCCAGGCTGAGATACCTCTGTTGGCTGAGCGAGGTACCCGATAAGATCGTCCCATCCATTTGGAATGATGTCTTTGAGGGAGACTTGTACATTCTGGGGAGCAGCGTACTGCATCAGGAAATCATTCTCATTATTTGGTGTTTCCCAGACTTCTTCAGGAGCGACAGGGCTTGTGAATGTCATATTGTCTTCGAAATGATTGTCCCATCCAGTTGGGGTGATGTCTTCAATAGCGATTTGCGAGCACAGGGGAGCAGAATACTTCACCATAAAGTCATACTTACCACTTGGTTCTCCTAGTGTATCCCAGACTTCTTTTGGACTAGGTGGACTTTGGTATTGCTCAGTGATGGAACTTGAGAAACTTTTGCAATCTTCAAACTGATCACCCCATCCAGTTGGGACGATGTCTTCAATGGCAATAAAAGAACTCTGAGGTGCAGTGTATTTTACTAGAAAATCATACCCGCCGCTTGGTTCTTGATCAGTGGTTTTTACACATGTTTTTACCATTCTTTTTAGTTGCATTTGAAGTATTTTAATCAGTGTTTTATTTCTTTATTCCGCATTTTACGTTTTAGTTGTGTGTTTAAGTGTTTGCAGACTCAGATGAATGAAGTGGAGAAAATCAGTGCGAAACGTGAAGAAACTGATGAAAAAGCACATGGCCTGGCCAAACGGGTCTCCACACGCGTGTGGAGCCTGTAAAAGGACATCCTGCTGCTCAAACGCGTCCCCAGACGCGTGTGGAAGTGAAATATTGAAGTCTGCTGAGCAAACGCGTCCCAGACCACCAAACGCGTGCCCAGACGCGTCCCTGATCACCAGACGCGTGCCCACACGCGTCCCAAAAGCCAGAATTGCAAAAGAAATGCCTCCCCCTGCCAGGACGCGTCCCAGGATGCGTGTCACAGCACCAAACGCGTGCCCACACGCGTGTGCACGAGAAAATTTGGGCTTTCTTGCTGAAAAGCCCAGTCAGTCAGAAATAAAAGAAGCAGAGTGCGTTTGGACAAGGGTTGGACAGTTTTGAGTGCGAAAATACATTAGAGAGGCTGGAGAATTCAAGATTGATGCAAGGAGTGAAGGATTCTATGAGCTTAAGCCATTGAAGATCTGATTCCTTCATTTATCTATAATGTCTACAGTCAAAACTATGTTTTCTATTATTTTTATGAGTAGCTAAACCCCCCATTGCTAGGGGGGTGACCTTGATTCCGATTGTGATGAATTTATTCAATTGATGCAATAACTATTTTACTTTTCATATTTGTTAATTTGTTCTTTATCTGTTAATAATGCTTTATCCGTCGGAAAAACGGATTCTGAATATGAATGAATAGTGTAGCTGGACGGCATATTATTTGTGGACACGATTAAGAACATATAATATCTATATCACCTAGGACTAGGGATATCATATTGTAACCGGAAATTCTTGCTATTGGAATGCTTGATCATAACCATAATTATCTATGGACATAGTAATTAGGTTGTGAGGTCAAAGATCTTTTCACTAAGGCCTTAGGATTAGATACTCTAAAGAACTGGTAATTAACTATGAAAAGAATGTTGTTGCATTGAGACAGGAAATTCGTTGCATAAAGAATCATTCACCGTCCCTAGCAATCTACTCATCTCTATTCATCGTTCTATTATTCTGTATATTTACTTTATTTGCAAAACCAACCAAAACCCCTTTTGAACTTTTGTTTAATTGAAATACTGATAAAACTCTGTATCGTCAAGCAGTCCTTGAGATTCGACATTCGGGGAATTTTCCCTTTATTACTACAGAGGCAAAATAGTACACTTACTATTTTACCGATCAAGTTTTTGGCGCCGTTGCCGGGGACTGCCAAAGATTATAGAGTTCTAGATTTATTTCAATTAGAATTTTGTTGCTCTGCGACTAAAATTTTATTTTATGCACTATTTATTTTTCCTAATTCTCACATTTATCTAATCTGTGTATGCGAGGTAAGGCCTCAGCTGAATTTCTTTTTGACGCAGAAATTGAAAGAACTTTGCACGCAAGGCGTAGACAAGCTCGGTTGGCTAATCTGGAACCTGAAGAGGAAATTGTGTCAGTTCATTCCGATTCAGAGTCTGAAAGTGAAGAAGAAACCATGGGTGAAAATCCTCCTCCTCCTGAGAGGCTCCTTGGTGACTACGGTGTTGCAAACAACCCGGGAGGAAGACTCACAATTGTCAACCAACCGGTAAATGCGGCAAATTTTCAATTGCATCCGAGCACAATAAATCAGCTGGAAAGAAAACCTTTCACCGGAAAGGTTAATGAAGATGCAAACAAGCACCTACAGAGATTTCTGACCATGAGCACCACTTTAAAAATTGAAGGGCATACAGAAGAAGCGAAGAAGCTGAGAATGTTCCCGTTCACATTAGCCGAAGAAGCAGAAGAGTGGTTCTATTCTCTTCCAGCAAGCAGTATCACATCATGGGAAGAGATGGAGAAGGCTTTCTTTAATGAGTATTTCCCCGCCTCGGTATTTATAAGAAAGAGGTATGATATTTTGAACTTCAAGCAGAAGGAGGGTGAGCCATTAGGAGATGCTTACAAAAGATTCAAAAGAATTCTAGTAGCATGTCCCACTCATAATATGGACAAGACTGAACAGATGCAAGTATTTGTCAATGGGCTCAGAATGAAAACAAAGCAGTTGATCGATACAGCAGCTGGAGGCTCAACAAATTTCACAACAGCCTCCGGCATCACAAAAATCATTGAAGCAATAGCTGCAAATGAGCATTTGGAGCTGTATGATAGGTGTGCTAGCAAACCAGAAGGAATCATTGATCTCAAGCTGGAAACCTCAAAAATCCGAGTTGAAGATGCAATAGCTGCAGAGGTAGAAAAGAGAATAAAGGCTGTGAATATAGGTACTCAACAGGTCGCTCAAGTGCAACAAGCTCAACATGTAATCTGTGAAATTTGCAATGGTCCTCATCAAACTGTTTGTTGTGTTGCGACTCCCAAGCAAATTGAAGAAATCAAATTCTTGAGGCAAAATAATCCTTATTCTAACACCTATAATCCTGGGTGGAAGAATCATCCCAACTTTGCATGGAAAGATCAACAACAACAACAAGGCCCTCAAAAGGCGGAGTGGGAAGCAGCTATCGAGAGATTGGCTGGACAATGCTCTCAATTTCAAGAAGAGACAAGAAACAACCATAGGAACACCACAGCTTCAATCAAAAATCTAGAAGTTCAAGTGGGTCAAATAGCACAGCACCTCACTCTACAAGCACAAGGTAACTTTCCGAGTTCAACTGTGAAAAATCCGAAAGACCAAGAGAAGATTAATGCAGTTTCAACAAGGAGCAAAAGAGTGGCTGAATCTGAAAAAGAAAAAGAGGAAATAGATGACCCTATGGTAATAGAGGTGGATTTGGAAATAAGAGAGAATCCGAAAGAACCAGAACTTGTGATACCACCGGTTAAACCAGTTGAAGAAAAAAATAAGAAAGATGCCTAACCGGTGATCAAACTACCTTTCCCCTCCAGAGTGACAAAGAAGAATTCAAAAGAGAAGGACTTTAAGAAGTTTACTGCATTGTTCAAAAGGCTAGAGGTGAATTTACCCTTCTTCGAAGCACTTGAGCACATGCCATTGTATAAGAAATTTCTGAAGGAGGTAATGACAAAGAAGAGATCAGTGGAAGGAGAATCAAAAATTGCAATTGAGAAGTGTGGAATAATCTCGTCAACAAGAAAGATCCCAATAAAGAGGAAAGACCCTGGAGCGGTGGCGATACCATGCACTATCAATAATATAACATTTAAAAAGGTACTCCTCGATTCTGGTTCTAGTGTGAGTTTAATGCCTTTGTCCATTTTCAAAAAGCTTGAATTGGAAAAGATTAGTGAGAGTAAGACACAGTTAAGGTTCGCTGATCACACCATTAAGAAATCATATGGGGTAGCTGAAGATGTACTAGTGGAAGTTGATAAGTTTGTGTTCCCTGTTGACTTCCACATCATGGACATTCCGGAAGACGAAGAAACGCTTATCCTTCTTGGGAGGCCATTTTTGTCGACAGGCCGCTGCAACCTCGACATTGAAAAAGGGACACTAACGCTGAGATCTTTTGATGAAGAAGTAACCTTGAAGATGTTAGGAGTTAAAAAACATAGGGCGGTTGTAAATGATCAAACTTCTGGTGGCATGATAGAAAGTGAGAAAAAAGACAAAAGGCCTGAGCAGCTCCAAGAAAAAGTTTCAAGCATAGCTTCTCGGATGGAAACAACTCAATGAGCTATCAAAAGTCCTAAAAAGAATAAAAAAGTCAAGAAGAATGTGGAAAGTGAATTGAAGAGAAAAGTTGTCCATGCCTTTCATCTTCATGAGTTTTTGGTTGCGGAGGTGAAAAGCAACCAGGTGTGGAATAGAAAATACCCTCCATAATAAAAGGTAATGGACCGTCGAGCCATGCGACGTTAAACGAAGCGCTTCGTGGGAGGCAACCCACACTTTTAATAATTACTTTGTCTTTTTGTTTATTTTATTTTAGGAAATAAAAGGGGCATTTCAAGTGGAAGCTATGGAGTGCATTACCCTCTGTGAGTCACCTCTCTCGGGCTTGTTCTAAAACATTGAGGTCAATGTTTCGTTCAAGTTTGGGGGAGGTTTTACTCTTTGTATTTTAATTTATATTGCTGCTATAATATGTGTAAGACCCACAGAATCATATTTGTCCCAAATTTTGACCAAAATTTTTATTTTTGAAGTGTTTTTGATCTTAAAGAGCGACCGGGAATAGTATATAGAGATGAAGGGATGATAGTTTGAGGACAGGAAGTTCGGAATAATGTGACAAGAAGCGGTTTGTTTAAACACCCTTGGTTCCCTAAATGAAATATGAGTCCAACGTGTAGATTTGCACCATAGTACTTGTATCCTGAGAAGTACTCCTCGAGTAGTTTATTGATACAGTCTGGCATAACTCAGATTCACATGCATGATGATTGGTTGAAAAAAATAGAGGATATAAAGTTGGCACCAAATGATGAAAAGGCGGTAAAAGGCAACCGGCTCGCTAAGTTGGGTAACCCTCACCCGGTTATTCAGCCCAAAGGAGGTTGATCCCCAAACGTCGTCCAAAAGGACAATATATAACTGCAAAGTTTGAAAATTTCATCGGTAATAAGAAGGTAGCAAATTGCTGCTCATTTGGTGTCAGAAAAATGAAAAGCCTTGATTTGTTTCATGCATGTGATGATTATTATAAGAAATACAGTGCCTTAATGTGATTGTCCGAATGAAAGAGGAGAAAAATCGGAAAGAGACTTAAGTGCAAAGCATAGTTGGAGAGGTATCCAAAAGGGGAGCTTAAGGTTTAAAGTGGTGGCAGAAACTCGTCGCGTCATGTGAATGTCGGACCAACTGTTTCTTGATCAATACAAACAGATATCTCACGAATGAACACTGGGGTACTCTGAAGATCATTGACTCTTGTATTTGTTGCTTGAGGTCAAGCAACGGTTTAAGTATGGGGGAGTTTGATCAGTGGTTTTTACACATGTTTTTACCATTCTTTTTAGTTGCATTTGAAGTATTTTAATCAGTGTTTTATTTCTTTATTCCGCATTTTACGTTTTAGTTGTGTGTTTAAGTGTTTGCAGACTCAGATGAATGAAGTGGAGAAAATCAGTGCGAAACGTGAAGAAACTGATGAAAAAGCACATGGCCTGGCCAAACGCGTCTCCACACGCGTGTGGAGCCTGTAAAAGGACATCCTGCTGCTCAAACGCGTCCCCAGACGCGTGTGGAAGTGAAATATTGAAGTCTGCTGAGCAAACGCGTGCCCAGACGCGTCCCAGACCACCAAACGCGTGCCCAGACGCGTCCCTGATCACCAGACGCGTGCCCACACGCGTCCCAGAAGCCAGAATTGCAAAAGAAATGCCTCCCCCTGCCAGGACGCGTCCCAGGACGCGTGTCACAGCACCAAACGCGTGCCCACACGCGTGTGCACGAGAAAATTTGGGCTTTCTTGCTGAAAAGCCCAGTCAGTCAGAAATAAAAGAAGCAGAGTGCGTTTGGACAAGGGTTGGACAGTTTTGAGTGCGAAAATACATTAGAGAGGCTGGAGAATTCAAGATTGATGCAAGGAGTGAAGGATTCTATGAGCTTAAGCCATTGAAGATCTGATTCCTTCATTTATCTGTAATGTCTACAATCAAAACTATGTTTTCTATTATTTTTATGAGTAGCTAAACCCCCCATTGCTAGGGGGGTGACCCTGATTCCGATTGTGATGAATTTATTCAATTGATGCAATAACTATTTTACTTTTCATATTTGTTAATTTGTTCTTTATCTGTTAATAATGCTTTATCCGTCGGAAAAACGGATTCTGAATATGAATGAATAGTGTAGCTGGACGGCATATTATTTGTGGACACGATTAAGAACATATAATATCTATATCACCTAGGACTAGGGATATCATATTGTAACCGGAAATTCTTGCTATTGGAATGCTTGATCATAATCATAATTATCTATGGACATAGTAATTAGGTTGTGAGGTCAAAGATCTTTTCACTAAGGCCTTAGGATTAGATACTCTAAAGAACTGGTAATTAACTATGAAAAGAATGTTGTTGCATTGAGACAGGAAATTCGTTGCATGAAGAATCATTCACCGTCCCTAGCAATCTACTCATCTCTGTTCATCGTTCTATTATTCTGTATATTTACTTTATTTGCAAAACCAACCAAAACCCCTTTTGAACTTTTGTTTAATTGAAATACTGATAAAACTCTGTATCGTCAAGCAGTCCTTGAGATTCGACATTCGGGGAATTTTCCCTTTATTACTACAGAGGCAAAATAGTACACTTGCTATTTTACCGATCAAGTTTTTGGCGCCGTTGCTGGGGACTGTCAAAGATTATAGAGTTCTAGATTTATTTCAATTAGAATTTTGTTGCTCTGCGACTAAAATTTTATTTTATGCACTATTTATTTTTCCTAATTCTCACATTTATCTAATCTGTGTATGCGAGGTAAGGCCTCAGTAGAGACAGCATTGAAATCTTTGAAGGAGTGTGCCCCAGTTGTTCGACAATATTGTAATCACTTTTGCAGATGATTTTCAATATTTCCTCCATTTCTTGCCTCGATGGGTCTTCAACAGTGACTTCCACCGGTATGTGAACTGGTTCAACTAGTGGCTCTTTGCCTCGAGCGTTGATATCTTGATTAGGATCTGGGACCTGGACTGGATTAGTAGCAACATTTGGAGAAATTTCTGGTGAAAAGATCCTTCCGCTTCTCGTAATCTTACTAGTACCCACAATATTATCAACAGTTGGAGTAGTAAAATTCATGGCCTCTTCAGTCAAGGTATCTTGCTTAACTCCATGGACATAAACATTAGTGTCATAACTCCACGGGACAGCTTTGTCTGAGGAGTATGGAAATGGAGTCGGACTGGTAATGATTACCGATGCCACTTTGGGTGCAGCAGAAATTTTGAAAGGAGTTTTGGTAGGGATTTTCAACGGTATGTTAGAAACCACTGAGACGTCCTATATTCACATCCCATTTGAAAAGACTTCGCATAAAATGTCCATAGAAGGGAGCCTTTCAAACATAATGATACGGCGATTCATCCACTTTTGAATTCCTATTTTCAGATTCTCACAACCATTGGGTAGGTGTGCACAATAAAAGCAATCAGGGTCACAACCTGGAAAGAAACCAGCTCGGATTAGCTTTCTTTTGACTTCAAGGAGCGGAGTTGACAATTCTCTCACATCATAGATGTAAACAGTGTCTATGATAGCATTAACGGTCTTGTCGTGCTTCGGCATAGGTGCAGTGATGACATTTGGAGTCTCTGGAGGATCGAACTCAATTTCCCCAGCATCTATCATGTCTTGTATTTTATTTTTCAGGGCCCAACAGTGATCTGCGTCATGTCCTGGACAGTTGGAATGGTATGCACATGTTGCATCGGGGCGATAACTTGGAGAGGAAGTGTTGACATTCTTTGGAGGATCTTTCAATGTGATCAGATTTGCCTTTAACAAGTGCTGCAATGCTTAAGAGATTGGCATATTGATTCTGGTGAAGTTTCTCCTTGGTGCATCTGGTCGACGCGTATACTTCGGCGGTTGATCTTTTTGAGGTGCAGATGTGGAGATCAGAACTGCCCCTACAGACTGATGATGCTCACTTTTGCGACCTTTCTGACTATGCATTGTATTGACTTCATTTCTCCCACTGATGGGCCTCTTTGTAATACCAGAGGAGGAGCCTATTTGAATTTTTCCACTTTGAATACCGCTTTCGACACGCTCTCCAGTTAATATCAGGTTAGTGAAACCTGATGATGAGCTTCCCAGCAAATGACTGTAGAAAGGGCCAGTTAAAGTGCCCATGAACATGTCGACCAGCTCGCGATCAGATAAGGGTGGTTGAACCCTTCCAGCCAGATCTCTCCACTTTTGTGCATACCCTTTGAAACTTTCTTTTGGTGCCATAGACATGCCCCGTAGTTGAGTACGGGTTGGTGCAAGGTCAGCGTTATATTGATACTGTTCGTAGAAAGCAGCAGCCAGATCTTCCCAGGTGTGAACTTTTGTACTTTCCAGTTGGTAGTACCATTCGAGTTGTGTACCCGACAGACTTTCCTGGAAGAAATGAATCCACAATTTGTTATCTGCTGTATGAGGTAGTATCTTCCTTACATAGGACCTCAGATGTAGTTTTGGGCAAGAAACTCCATCATACTTTGCAAAGACATGAACTTTGAACTTTGGAGGAATAACAATATCTGAGACGAGTCCAAGATCTTTGAAGTCCAAACCAGGTATTTTTTGTATCTCCATAGCTTTCATGCGTTCTTCCAACTGCTGGTATTTGTCATCACCCTGCTCGTCTTCGGAATGATAATCTTCTTCGTTAGAAGAGAGGGAGGGTTTGGCAGAACCCTGGTTGCTGTGGTTGTCTTCTCGATCACCTTCACCGACTATTTTAGGGATCGGTGCCTTTTTGGACCTTTTTACTGGGATTTTGACCTTTCTTGCATGGTGACTTAAACCTACAGATCCTTTGAGCTTCTTTTTCTTCTTGATTATCAAGGCTTTCAGTTCCTGTTGCCCCTTTGCTAGCTCCAGAATTGCTACCTGAACTTGGGCGTTCTGTGCTTCGAGATTCTTGACACTTGTTTCGGAATCCATCTCTTCTAACAGAAATAAACAGCGAGGAGATGAGAAACCCATCATGTGAACCTGTTATGCAATGTTTATGAATGAAATGCATATGCAATGTTTTCAAGGATCTTAGAATTTAGATTTGTTTAAAACAAAAGAGAAACAAACACTTATTAGTCAAACAATTTATTTCTTTTTTTTTCTTTTTTTTCTTTTTTCTTTTTTTTTTTTTTGCCTCTTTCGGGCTTACAAGATAAAATAAAGAAAATAAAGGATTCCTCAAGCCTCCCATGGACGCTTTCTCTTTGCACCCAGGAATGTGTTGATCTGCTGTTCTTCCTGGAGTTGTCTGGTGAGCTCCAACACTTTCCTCTCATAGTCTTGACAGTATGCTTTGAAGGTGTCTCTTTCTTCTCTTAGTTGAACCCAAGATTTCTGCAGCTCTTCCAGGTCAGTCGGCATGTCCGGATGTAGAACAACTCGAGGTTCGTCCCCTTCGACTTCTGGCTCAATAGTCACAGGTAGAATAGCGGGATATGGCATGATGAACTTCTGAGCATGAGCACGCACCCATTTGAGGTAAGGCTCCATGGGAATAGAGTTCCATTGTCCTAAAGTCTTGCTTTCTACTTTGTAGACACTGCCCCAAGCATGTATAAACCTTCGTCGATATCTTTGGGAACCATCTTCGTAGTCAAACACAATGCCACGGATAATCATGTCATGAGGACCGTTTCTGCGTGCATATCTAAATTGGCGCAAAGCTAAAGAGGGGTTGTAAATGATGCCTCCCTTGATGCCAAGGAGTGGCACATTAGGGTACTCTCCACAATGGTCAATGATAGAGATGTCTCTTTGAAAGAAGTTGTTCCACCGGATATCTGAATGAGACAAAGACATAATCCTGCGAGACCATTGCATTCTTTGTTCATTTCTCAACACTGATCGGGGAAGGTGTAATGTAAACCATCTAGCCAGTAGTGGTACACAGCACATAAGAGTTCCTTGTTTCTTCATGGTACGAGTGTGTAAAGAATGTAGTATGTCTCCAAGCAAGGTAGGTACCGAGTTGCGGGTTAGGAAAATGTTGATAATGTGCACACTTATGAACTGGTCGGGATTAGGGAATAAAACCAACCCATAGATCAAAAGAGCCACAACTTCCTCAAAAGCTAGGTAACTTCTTTTTTTTAGTAGTAATCGAGCCTTTTCCATTAAGAACTTAGCAAGCAAACCCTGGACTCCACTCTTTGTTTCCCAATTGGACTCAATTTCTGATTTTCGCAAATGTAAGGCAACAACAATGATTTCAGGTTTTGGAATCTTTTCTAAACCAGTGAAAGGTAATTGATCTCGAACAGGTAACCCAATCAGTTCAGAGAACTCTTCCAAAGTGGGTACTAACTGGTAATCAGGAAATGTAAAACAATGATGCTCGGGATCAAAGAACTGGAACAGGACCCGTATCATGTCTTCTTCAAATTTTGAGGTAACCAAATGGAGTAGGTGACCGTGCTTTTCGGTGAATTGAGCATTTCTGGGAAATTCTGATATTAAGTCCTTTAATTCAGATGGTACTGTTAAGATGTTGATTCGGATATAATCTCTAGTAGCGGGAGCCATTACCTGCAACAACAGAACAAAAGTAAACTCTTCGATCCTTGAAATGATTAGTGAGAAAATGATATGTTTATGATGCTTATGATGTCATGGTGTCAAACATGTGGCACACACAAACAAATCAAACAATAGCCTTAGGTTTAAAGGATTGCATGAGGTTAATAGGTGATACCCTCCCCACTGAAGTTGAGTTGGTTAAAACCTGTCTTAAAATAGTATTCGGATTCTATGATCCTTGGAGACAACATCTCAATACGGCACTCGGACGGCCGATCAAAACATTCCTCGAGGATAACTAACTTCGATCAATTTCAAAGCCAGTCACTTAATAGGCCACAAGTCAAGTTCAACTAAAGGTTCTAAGACAAATTAGTGTTTAATGACATTTCGGAAGCCTAACATACTCCTTGATCGTTTTCAAGGGATATCAGTATAAACCAAAGTGTCGCACTAACGGTGACCACCAGATTAACCGTATCGGTACATGCCGTACAGTTTCCTTAGTCTATTGTCACATACTTAAGGTATCTCGAGATTCGGGTTAGAATCTTTCACACAAGCAAATACCCAAACAAACCTTTGAAAAAATAGAACAATCAAGACAAGCAATTGAAAACATCGAAGTGATCTAAACTCTAAGGTAACCCCTTTTGAAAACATTTTGTTTTTTTGAAGTCCCCAGCAGAGTCGCCAGTTTTGTCGCCCTCGGTTTTTTATATCTCGTGAGAGAGATACGAACTGACTCTTCTTTTGCTTTTGAGTTTTGAAAATCAGAGAGTCGCCACCGACTTTTATTTTATCCAATTAAGGAAAGGTTTATAAAAGAAACAGAAAAAGACCTTTAAGAGATTTTGGGTTCGGGGGTTGGTTATACAAAGGGAAGGTATTAGCACCCCTTTGTATCCATGGTTATCCATGGGCTCTTAATTGCTTAGCTCACTTGTTTGAATCATTTGTCTTGCCTTGAAATGCTTGTATGTGGTTTTAAAATTCATTTTGTAAATTGACTTTGTAATGATCCTTGTGCGGATGTATACAAAGTGTTTATCTTTCGAAAGATGTTTTGAAAAAGAGCTTTAACTTCGTAATGATCCTTGTTTGGATATATACCAAGTGTTGTCTTTTTTTTGAAATTTTTATTGAGAAAAACAATGATATATGAGACATTTTGTTGTTTTGATTTGAGCAAGCAATTAGGATATCTACCCTAAGTTTATAAGGTCCTTTCCTATTTCTTTTAGAAAATTCTCTTTTAACTGGATGTAAACAAAAGTTTGAATTTGTATTTGAAACAGTAGAATTTGATTTTGAAAAGAGTAACAGAGGGGTTACCCTAAGAGGTGCAAGTGTGATTGTGTTCTGATTCAGATATTTTTATCTTTGAAGTTAGTGACCTAACGCTTCAGTTTTTTATTTTTGACATACACACAGTTTTATATGTACAGGAATTAAAATGCGGGAATGTAAAATGCGGAAAATAAATCTACGCTATTACATCGATTGTGCGAGAAATGTAAACTACGCTATTTACATGATTTTGACAACCTATACACTTTATCTATGAATTTAAATTGCAATAAGATAAAATAAATATTTTTGGATTTTTTGTATGGTTGATTTTAATTAGAATTAATACATAATTAATTTAATTAAAATGAGCAAAGGTAGAAATAAAATTTAAACCTAAAAATTAAGTCTAAAATATGTTCAAGTTGCTTATAAATTAATTTTAAAATAAAACTAATTTTTTTTTTATTTTTTGAAGATGTTTTTGAAATTATTAAGTTAATTAATATATAATTATGCAAATAATTATACAAATAATTAAAACTTAAAGAGAAAAATATTCTAAATATGTACAAAATTAGTCTATAATGTATAAACCTAATTTAATAAAAAGAACAATTTTTTTTCTGATTTTTTGATTGGTTGAAATAATTAAAAAGCAAATATATAAATATATACTAATTAATTAAACAAAATATTTCAATTGTTAAGAAAAATAAAATATTTTTGTGTCAAAAATTAATAGATTATTTTATAAACCTAAAAATATTTTTATTATATTTTTTTGTTTTTTTAAACTATTTTAAATTAATTTTAGAAGTAAATAAAATAAAATAGAAAAATATATTAATTGTGATCCTGTGTGATAATCAGTGGAGTCCATGATATGGGTGTGTGTTTTGGTGCGTTGGATCTTGGATTAATGAAATCAGATGGCTGAAAACACATGGCACATGATATGATAGTGGAGTGTGAAGCACATGATTGGTCTGAACTTCAAAACACACGCGCGCGCAAACCAACCACTCAGAGGACGCCACGTCTCGTCTTCCTCATTAGGATGGACCTTTTACACCGCTCATTTGCAGGTGCTATAAAAGACTTCAACCTAATACACCTGTAAAATAACGAATACAAGCAAAACGTGAAATAAATTTGGCGTGAGGCCATGGTTCAATTCGTCTGGTTCATACGAATTCAATGAGACCACTTTGAACCTGTGATTTTGCCTAATTCGAGAAACCCTAATTTTGAGATCATGAACCCTAAAATGTTAGCTTCGTGAATACTTAACCAAACCTTAATTAAATGTCCAGAAACGATCAGAACATCAAACCAAGTTCAAATATATGATTACATCGTGCTAAATATGCATGTATAATGAGATTTTGGTTAGTTTTTGTTTGAGCAAACCGTGAGCTATGGAGCTTGATTCTGAGTGCTTTGCTTGTTGAAAATGATTGGGATATA